>NW_027328786.1:604059-634715 GCF_048564905.1 Vicugna pacos
CATGCACTCTACCACTGAGCTATACCCTCCCTCCATCATATTAATTTCTGATTCTAAATCAAGGGGGCTTTAAGTTTAAACCTCCGACTCAATTCACTCTTAAAACATATCCATTTTCATAGCAGCCCCCAAATTCTACCATGAAATAAGAAGTGTTTTATGTATCATAGAAGCACAGATCACTGGCTCACCTGCTGAAGAGAGATAAATGAGAACAGAGCAAAGGAGGGGATGAGGCCAACTCGAGAGCAGATGCAGGGGATCATCACCACTCACTGGACAGTCTGGCACATTCAACAAATCCCCCCAAAAATCATTCTTAACAGGCTTGACACAAGTGGACATCAACAAGTGGCTCAGTCATCTGCTCCTGCCTTATCTCGGGAAAGTCCCTGGAGCAAATGCATCATAAACCACAGATAATAAGGAAATGGCTGATAATGATAACAACTGCGAGTGCAATGTCTGTCTGACAAAATATTTATAAAACTCATTGACATTGAGGGAATGGGAGAGGGCAGGAGGGATGTGGCTGAGGAAGACATTGCCCTGTATTCTTTGTATCTAGCACGTCTGTTGTTCCTAGGTTTTAAAACCTTTTCTCAGTTAATCTGGAGTAGATGGAACAGGCCAGGGAGGCAAGATTAGAAGAAAGGAGGCAGGGCATGAAGTGGTGCCAGGCTGATCCTAAAAGGGAGACCGACACAGACAGGCAGACACAGAGGGTTTAGGGATGAGGTGGAACAATGAGACGGCAGCTCAGGTGTGTCTTGCTGTTGCTGATCCTTCCCTCAACTGGCTCACTGATGATTCGGCAGTGCTGGGTAAAACCTGTGGATTTCCTCAGCTCTGAGTTCTCTCTGAGGCTTCCGGCTCAGTCTGGAGCTAAGATGAGTTCCGTGGGCTTAGCCTAAGGGGGACTCAGCTCTGAGAATAGCCTGGAATCCTGGAAAACTTCACGCAGGAATCCCTTGGGCTGGACCAGTGCTCATAGAGCTGCTGTGAGACCAGCTCCATCGTCAGAGACATGGGCGTGGACCATTCCATGGGGAAAAGGGCTGAGACTGATGCCAAATCAGATAGGAGCGACAAAGTGTGTTCATTCTTATGTGACTGGGCTTTGTGGCCTGCCTCACTGGTGGCAGGCTTAGGATGGTGTCTGGCAGAGAAAACCCTGGCAATGGGTTTGAGATGTCTTGGACTTTCTTGTTAAGCTTTTTGTAATACATTCTTATCAACTATCCATCCTGAAAATGCCAAATTCAAAACTGAAAGAATGTTAGAAGTTGCCTGCTCTAACTGCCCAATGGTAAACACACCCTGCTACAGTTAGAGAGCTGGTCAGGCAGCCTCTGCCTGGATATTTACAGTGACGGGGAGTTCATTACTTCCAAAGGTTACAAGTCGGCAGGAAGGTCAGACAGAATTTTTGAACCTTAAACAGATATCTGCCTCCTAGTCCTTGCTGAAATGCAAGGAATAATGAGGATCCCTTCAAATGTAGTTTTGCTGATTGTTATCTCTCTCTGCAAAAGCACCCCAATTCTTAACATAAATTTTTCAAAATTCAGCTTTGATTTCTTTTTATCAAACTAATGCCATACATTCAATAAAGAGTCAAACAGTTCTCGAACACCGATTGTAAAAAGGAGCAGTTCCCAACAACTGCCCCATTTCCTGGCCAGAAACAACCACGTTCAGCTCCTACTGCTGACTCTTGGAATACTTACTCCCTTTCTCTGACTAATATCCTTGTAACACAGCCTAATAACTTTTTCAGCTTTATGTATCACCTATTTAACTTTCTATTTTGGAAAATGAGGGTTCAGATCTCTTTCAAACCCCATCTCATCTACATACCCAAACCTTCTTTCTTCCAACCTTTTAATACAGTTACATTATAATTTTCATCAGCTCAGTATCCTTGCTTTACATTATTATTACTCTGTACAGACTATTCAAAGCTGTAGCAATTTGTGCTAGTCTTACCTTTTCTTCCCTACTTTGTTTTCCTGGAGTTAATAATTGTCTTGGTAGTTCATAGCTTAGATTTCTGTGCACTTAACAATTCAACCTCAGACCTTCTCTTAACGAACAACTTTCACAATACTTTCCAATACATTGTCTACAAATTTCATCTCCTTGAATAAATCTCTTCAGATCTCCTTCCACATGGATTAACGACATGCTAGTCTTGTCACAGAGCTCAAGGGGCCACTAGTGGGAAGTAACAAGGGAATACATGGACCAGGAGAAGGGAAAAGATCAACATAATTGCCTTAGCAATACATACTTAAAATAGTGGGAAAATTGTTTTCTTTACAAACACAAACACACACACAAACCCCAAAAGCCCATAAAGAATGATTAAAAAGCGGTCAAACCCATTGCCCTGCCTTCAAATTCTGTATAACACAAAACAAAAATAACAGAAGGAAGATATCAAATAAATATGAATCTCAACTGGGATTGGGTACACTCAGTGGCAGAGTGTGTGCTCAGCATGCATAAGGTCCTAGATTCAATCTTCAGTACCTCCATTAGAAAAAAAAATTAAAAAGAAAAAAAAATTATCAATTTTAAATATTTACATATTAACAAATATCCTCCTTTAAAACTGTGTTCTAAAGGATAACCCGGGTTAAGGAGAAAGTGCCTCTTCGTGACTGATCCTGCTGATAATTGAGGGAGGAAATTAGAGTATGACCACATGAAATAAAATTCCTTATGAAATAATGATCCCGGGTGACAATCATTTTTGGCTGCTGTCATCACAAAAAAGAGAGTCAACTGTAATATTATGTACCTTATGACAGGAGTACAAAACTTCACATAAAAAATATTTTTGCACAAAGTTGAACCTCAATCAGACCAAGCTTTTAGGGGAGGATTAAATCACTTAGCTAAAGCCAATACATAGGATGGAGAAACAAGTCTAACACCATAGGGGAGAATGAAATCAGCCAAACAGGAAATAGAGAAACCCCTCAGCAATTTCAAGGAAAATGAGAAACAGGAAAATTATAGATTAGAACACACTTGAGAGATATGCTAGCTGCAATGTCTGAATCTTGTCTGGATCTTGATTTCAACCCCAAAACTACTTAAAAGTGTATTTTTGTGACAAGCAGGGAATTATTTTGTAACCCTAAAAAAAAGAATATTCCAATTTTATTTGAAAGAGACCTTGTCATTTCACTAATGAAAGGTTAAGCTATGTAGGATTGTCTTCAAAATGACCCCATAGTGGGGGAGGGGAGGAGATGGAGATGAAAGATGCAACAACAGTGACTCTGAGTTTATAATTCTGGAGCTGGGTGACTGATACAGGCAGGCTGGCTGTACTGTTCTCTCTATTTCTGTACATGTTTGAATCTTTCCATAAAATGTGAAACAACAAATAGACTTCAGTGTTTTAAAACCCTCACTTTGAAGGTTAAGAGGTTTGCCCAAGTAGATGGGCAACTGCATGGGGCACTGAGAAAAGAAAGAACAGACACCTGGCTCCAGACCGACCTGGGGCTACCTTGACCCTCCTCTTCTCCTAACCATCCACAGCCAGCCCATAACTGCATCCTGTCAGCCCCACTCCCCAAACGCATTCCTCATTGGCTCTCACCATCTCTCATCTGGCCCAATCCAAGAGCTTCCTACCTGGCCTCCCTGCTTCCTGAGTCCCTGCTATACATTCTCCACATTATCTTTGCAAAATGTGAGTGAGAGAAAATTACTTTAGTGCTTAAGCTATCATGACTGCTTCTCACTGCGCTTAGAGTCTACACTCCTTTCCGTGCTCCTGATGCCCTTCTAAACCTCGCGTCTCATCACTCTCACCAGCGCTGGCTCCAGTATCTCCTCAAACCTGCTGAGCACATTTGTGCCTCAGGGCCAATAGACAAGCTGCCTCTATTCCATGGGTGACTTTTCCCAGATCTTCAAATTCCAGCCTCCTTTTCACCATCTCAGCTCACATGTAACCTACTCAAAGATAACTTTCTTAACTCACTTCCCCCCAAGACTCCCATCTCAACACTGTGTTATTTCTTCATTTCAATCTGACATTGTTTCCTTATTTGCCCGATTATTTTTGTTTTCTCGGTTGTCCTTGGCCTGTATCCCCCCAGCAGCCTTGCCCAAACAGCATAAGCTCCCGGGGAGCAGCCAGCGCTGGTGCTCTGAGAAGACACATGCTGAGCACGACATTACAATCACGTGGTGTAGTGAAACGGTGTCGAACAGCAGATACAGAAAAGCAGTGAGAATTTCTCTCTTATTTTATAATTTAAATGAAATATAACATTTACTCCTATTTAATGAAGAATTTGGTAGGTCTTTTTTCCCAGTTCCTAGGCAGCAACCTCTAAAGCTTCCAAATTTCCCAAGATAGGAGTGTCTATGCTATTCATGGTGGAACCTTGGATGGCTTGTGTTCATGAGATGACTCAGGATGGGGACTGGCCAGCCAGAGACACCAACCATGTGGTTAGAGGAGTGGGGCTTTAAGCTTTGTGACAAGTGAGTGGCCACCAGGAGAGGAAGGGGCTCAAAGTTTAGGGCTAAGGAAAGGTTTGACTTACAGTTAGGGTTTGGGTTAGCCATGTCGGTAGTGACCCAATAAATCATGGCTTTGTAATAAAGCCTGCAGTAAAAACTTGGGGCAACGAAGTTCAGAGCTCCTGTGAGCTTCCTGGTTGTTAACACTCTTGGAGGACTGTCACACTCAGATGCCATGAGGACAACCCTGAGCCCTTCCCACTGGAGTGCTCTCCACAACAGCTCACCTGATGAGACCTAAGGGCTGCTGCTTGTCTGTGCTTCGAGGAGGAGCCCATTCCCTGTACAGAAGGCCCTGATCGCTGGGGCAGCTGAAGTCCTCTGATGGAGGTTGAAGTGGCACTGGGAATCAGAAGCAAACAGGTGAGTGTCACTGTCACAAAATGTTCACATGTTCTGTTGATAAAATCTGGTGCTAATACTTCATGGTCATTTGTAAATAAGGGGCCCTCACTTGCCAGGAGGGATGGAGGTACCATATAATTTTTCATAATTCTCACCCAGGATTAATATTAACCCCTTGAGGGTCATTTGCAAACGTGGGTGGAAAGGAACGCTTAGATGTCACAGTCCTGGGACCACCTTGCAGATGCTTAATGTCCTACAACCGGGCCAGTCTTCCACAGCAAAAATCTAGGCCACCCAAGTGCCCAAACTGCTGCAGTGGAGGGACACCTGATGGTCCAGCCCCCTCTTTGGGCACCCAGAGGAACCTGGACTCTGGCAGGTTAGGGGCAGGGTCAATTCTAAAACCCAGGCATTTTTGTCCCCACAATTCAGTAGTTATTTGGTGACAGCAAATGGAATATAAACAACAAAGTAACTTGACATGATGTCATATATTTAGCTTACTCAAGAAACAAAGTTTAAATCCAGTCATTCTCCTTCCCACCTGACCTACTTTCCTTTCTCTTGTACTAGCACCAGATTATTACCCACCCAGCCTTAACATGGATCCTGACTCCACTTACCTCCCTCCCAAACACCACATGAGATGATTCCTCAACCTGGATGTGGGACCAGCAATTACAAGAAGCTTTAGTGGAAAAGAACTGGTTATGCACAGATGCCAAATAAACACTGTAGAATCCTGGTGTCCCACATTAGTAATCATGACAGCTGTTTGCAAGTGTCCCCAAAGTTCATTTAAGACTCTCACTGCTAATTTTGCTGGGACATAAATATGAAACATGTGGACTGCTGGGCTGGACTGCTAAGCTGGGTCTCTAATCCAGGAAGCTCAGTGTCTGCTCCCTGCACCCAGCTCCCTGTTCTGTTCATGCATGTGCATCAAGAAGCTGTTTAATGTCCATTTTAATATCTTAAACAGTGCATTTCAATATTGTCTTCATCCACAAATACGTGTACCACACAGTAGTAATGATCAATCTTAGTATTTGCTTTCTTTGGTCTTAGAGAGTCAGATAAACAGATAGCAAAGATAACAAAGTCATAGAGGGCTATAATATAGTATTTCCTTTATTTCAATGACAAGATTTATTTAAAGAGCTTAGATATAACATCCTTGCATTTATGGCATCATTAAGCATCTGAAGCTGTTACATTATAAAAACTTCATTTCTAGCGAGATGTTATCAGTTAGAGAAGCGCTCGTAAATTTGAGGGGTTGCTGTCATCTCAGACGGAGTCCCTAAAAAATGTCAGCAATCTGCAGTATTGCCATCATGACAAGAACCCAGACAGATGAAATTTGGAAAGCCCTGTGGCTTTCTAGTGCACAGACATAAAATGTTATTTCAGAGGGAAAAGCCTGAATTACAGAAAGTGATAAATGAAATGGTCTAACATGCATTTCTCTTTCAAAGAACTAATACGTCTTTTGTCGATAATAACATCTGTCAGTAATTATGAAAAGAGCTGACAGATGCATAGTACTTAATATAAGCCAGGGCTGTTGTATCACTGACACAGATTCATTAATCCCCATAGCATCTCTACGAGGTTGGTACTACAATTATCCCCATTTTATTGGTGAGGAACTTGATAGACACAGAGGGTAAATGACATTTACAAGGTCGACAGCGAGAAACCAACACAGGTGTTCCAGCTTGAGTCTACGCTCTTGGCCACTTCTCTTTTTTTTTTTTTTTTGGTGGTGGGGAGATAATAAGGTAATTCTGGTGGGGGAGGGGAGGTAATTAGGGTTATATGTCTATTTTAGAGGACGTGATGGGGGCTGAACCCAGGACCTTATGCTTGCTAAGCATGCGCCCCATCACTTGAGCTGTGCCCTCCCCTCTAGAGTCTATGCTCTTAGCTTCTAATCCTCACTGTCCCACATGGTAACTGTGGGGGAAGTACAGTTCGTTCATTCATTCGCTCGTTAAACTCAGCCTTCCCAGTGCCTGAGATTCAGCAGTGAACAAGACAACATGCTTCCTGCCTTAAATGAGCTTGTCGCCTCCTGATATATTATCTTCATTTTACCCAGGAAGAAACAAGGTCAAGAAGATTAGCCTTTTCCTGTTAACACCGGAGGATACATGAGGTGCTTTATTTCAATTCTGCCATTTGACTTACACCATGGGGAGGGAAAGCTGCCTTGCAAATCCTGGAGCTCACAAACCTGTTAATCCTGAATTTTTTTTAACACTGTCCCTTACTTGATACTTGATCTGAGAAAGGATGAAGTAAACCTAAAAATGTTCTAAGAGAGCTTGTGGTTTATACAAGGTAACTAACCAGCCACTGTTTACTATCCTAACAGGAATCTGTAGGCATATTTCTTTTCTTTCTCTTTTTTCCTTTTTATGGGCAGCTTTTAAAAACCAAATCAAACCAACCAAACCAAATCACTGATAATTCAACAGCAGGTTCTAAATCACCCCCAAGACAGCAGCTAAACTCGGTTTAGACTTACAATGCGGTTTCTGGTGGTTGGATTGGAGAATGTATCTCTATGCTGAATATAAAAGTCATTCACAGAGCTCTTCTCAAATAGGGCAAAGAAAAGCTCTTGTTCCGGTTGTTGATACTTTCATCCACTTGGAGGACTTTCATAAAACATCTCAAGTTATCAAAGGCTGAGGACCGGGTTTTCAGATCATTGGGCTTCAGAGGCAATATTATGTGCAGTATCTCAGCGTATGTACAGAACACCTCCCACAGGGGGTGTACTTTTGCAAATACAAGCTTGTCATCCAAAACCTACATTGGGAGAATGAAAACACAAACCGGGAAAGTATTTTCACATTTTTAGTACACAGATTTTTCTTACGTTGCTGGTAGTTAAAGCACTTGTGTAAACACACACATATGTCACACTGGTAAAAGTGAAGATATAATAAAAATAGATTTGCAATCCATCATACATTTTTGCCTTAAAGATAATTTCTTTGTTGAAATTACTGAAAAGTTATTTAAAATCCTTACAGTTCCTTCGTAAAATAACCAATGTTTTAGATGAAGAAAAGCAAACTTGTTAATTTTTAGTCCAAATTAGTAACTAAAAATAGAAACACCAAAATATTCTTTGCAGTGGTATTGTAATGACAATTTTTTAAATTTCTGAAACCTAGGACTATTTACATATCTGTTCAATATAGTGTTAAACAGCCATTAAAAGGGATTTAAAAGATTTATATTTATTGATATGGAATATATAATAAAAGGAGAAAGTAAAAAAATGTGAAATGATAATTTTCCTTTTTGGAAGGGAAAAATATCTTCATTTGAACAAAAAAAGTTTAGAAGGATTTTATGATTCTTTATGTATAATTAAGGTACAGATGATTTTTAATTCCATTGTTCTTTCATTTTCAATTTTGGGGGGAAACTTTTTATAATAAAAAAATCTTTAAAAATGTTCTTGCATAAATACATTAATAGATATATTTATGACTATATTCTCTGGCTATTAAAAAAGATCTCCTAACTGTAGATCTGAAACATACATTCCATAATGCAGATTCTGAGTGACTCGCCTCCCAGCCCACAGTGAAGGCACGGCTAGTGTGACATGTTTCAAATACCATTCCAAGGAACATGCAGGCTCCCAGCCAATGGCTGTAAGGGGACTGACACTGATCTGGTTGCTCCCAGCTGCAGACCATCACAGATGAGGTTAGATCCACAGGCTCATGTTTTCTCTGTCAAAAGAAATCAGAAAATGTTAGGCTTTTACTTTCACCAGGGAACAAGAAGTTGTTTTTTTATGCAAAAAAATAACAACAAACCAATTTGAACCTGATGAAAAGACATTTACTCAAAACAGCACAGTAGCAATGAAAGTGTTCTGGCAGACAGGGACTTGTTGGATTCCTGTGAGTGCTGGACTCCTCACATGGAATTTCCTTGGCACTCCAGAAGGCCTGTGGTTGTCCTCATGGGTTTGTGGCCATAAGTGGTGCACAAAAGTCTCTGGCTTTGCCACAATTTCAAAGCCTTTTTGGCTTATGAAAGGTTTTGTCCTCAAATGGAGTTTTCTTGAGTCCAGTCACTGATGTCATTTACCAGAGTTACAGTCCAGATCTGATATTCTAGACTCTTAATATCATGCAGACATTCAAATGGTTCAGGTTTGGATGTGTATTCACCTCTGCAGGCCTGGACCAAGTCCGATAAAGACACCCGGACAAGTTCAGCAAAATAAAAAGAAATTTTCCTCTCTGCAAGACTGAAATGTCTGTGAAGCTATAAAAACATCTGCACCTACAAAAATAGGGAACCAACTCATCAATAACATATCTATCCATAATGCATGGACATTCAAAATAAATACTGTATTTACTCCTATTAAATTCTATCTGGTTTTTGCCAAACTGTGTCCTAAACTGAAAGGAAGGTAGGTAAATGTAGAGAATTTTTTACCTTTTAAGGAAAAAGGAACCCTCCTACTCGATTGGTGGGAATGTAAATTGGTGCAGCCTCTATGGAGGACAGAAGAGAGGTTCCATAAAAAAATGAAAATAGACTTCCGTGTGATCCAGCAATCCCATTCATGGGTATATGTTTGGAGAAAAATTTAATTCAAAAAGACACATGCACCCCAATGTTCACAGCAGCACTATTTAAAATAGCCAAGACACTGAAACAACCCAAATGTTCACTGACAGATGACTGGATAAAGAAGTTGTGGTATATTATATATATATATATATATATGTATATATACATGTATACATATATATACACACACATATATACATACCATGAACACACACACAAATGGAATACTGTTCAGCCATTAAAAAATAAAATAATGCCATTTTCAATAACATGGATGGACCTACAGGGTATTATGCTAAGTGAAATAAGTCAGAGAAAGATAAACAAATATTCTATGTATTAACTTATATGTATATCTAAAAAATAAAACAAATTAATGACTATAATAAAACAGAAATAGACTCACAGGTACACAGAACAGACTTGTGGTTACCAATGGGGAGAAGGAGAAGAGGGGAGGCAGGGAGGGGTTAGGGGATTGAGAGGTAAAAAGTACTACGTATAAAATGGATAGGTTACAGGGCTGTATCATACAGCACAGGGAAATATAGCCATTATTTTATGGTGACTTTAAATGGAATATAATCTATGAAAACGTTGAGCCTCTATTTTGTACACCTGAAACTAATATGATGTAAATCAACGACTCAATTACAAAATTTTTAATCAAAGTTTTCTTTTCATATTATTTGCAATAAGTTAGAAGCCAGCACTCTCAATAGAAACATAGTGCAAGTCACAATTTTCCAGTAATTCCATTTAGAAAATAAAAAGCAATAAGTGAAATTAATTCCAGTAATAATTACATTTATCCCAAAATATCCAATACACTATCATTTCAAAAGTGTGATTGACACTTTTAAAACTTATTAATAATATTTTACATTATTTTTGTTGTACAAAGTCTTGAAAATCTATTATGTATTTTCCACTTATAGAACATCTCAATTCACAATAGCCACATGTGGCTCGTGGCTACCATACTAGACAGACCAGATTACACCATTCACACTTCTGATAAATTAGCTGCTCTTTCTTATTTAAAAAACTTGCAGAAAAGGGTTTAGATATGGCCTCTATCAAACAAAGCAACCGTGACGGTTGGGGATTATCTTCATTATAAAGTGAAAAATAAAGGTAAGAGAGCCATGCTTACACGTATGTTAATGTAACAATACCTTCTTAATTCATTCAGGACTTTACAATCTTTCTTCATATGCCAAGGATTCACTGTCACTGCGCAATGTTTTTCACTATTATCATCTTCGTGATTGAGAGGCTTCTGATGACCCTGCTTTGCGCATCTGTACATAAATTAACAAAACAGAGAAAAAGACCTTATTTAAGATAATTTAGGGGGGAGGGTATAGCTCAAGTGGACGATCATGTTCTTAGCATGCCCAAGGGCCTGGGTTCAATTCCCAGTACTTCTTCTAAAAATAAAATAAATAAATAAAAACCTAATTACCACCCCCCAGCAAAAAATTAATTTATTACTTTAATTAAAAGTTAAAAAAAGATAATTTAGTGCAGGCTTATCAGGCTACAAGAGCTACAATGAATGCCCCCACCCATTAATTTAGAAGAAGTCTCACAGTATTTCTCAACATAAAGGCTAAAATATAATTGAGAACACTTCCTGATGGTCAGAATCATTTTAACAAAAATGTAGATAATTACGTCCGTGGTGTCAAATTTCTGTAAGAGTTGGGCATGGAACATTTAGTAAAAGTGATTTTGCAGCTATCTTTGAAAGAAATGCTGAGAAATGATCTTTTCTGTTGGAAATTAGCCTGCTTTTAAATTCTTCAGTAGGCATACGTGTTTACAAACCAGGCAGGAACTGGATTATATTTTACATATACTTTAGAAACTGATTTGAATTTTGCCCTTTACCTGCAAGGCTATTTCTTAGGTAATAACATAAGCCCATTTCTTAGGTAATAACATAAGCAGGCCACTATACTAAATTTTTTTTCCCTGTTTGCTTAATCCTCACAACAACTCTGTAAGCTGCTATTATTACCCCCATATAACAGATAAAGAGCTTGAGGCAGAAAATAATTTGGGTAACTTGGTAAATGGTGGAGCTGGGTAAGACTGCAGCCAGTCTGACACTCAAGTCCATTCTTTTCACCAATGTCGGATACTGCTACCTACATTCAGCAATGACCGCTAATTTCATATTTAAGTGTGTCATTTCAAAAAGTGCAAAGCTATATTAGTACTGCTGTGTAAATTATCCGTTTGAGATGTGATTGCCAAAAAAAAAAAAAAGAAATAAAATCAGGGTGCCACTGAGGGGAGGGCAAACTGCATATGGACGGACACAAGGGGACTTTATGAGGACAAAGTTGCACAAATCTAGAAATAGATAAAATGGCTGACTTGTACAATTATAATGTGTGAATTTTATGGCCTGTAAATTACACCTTAATACAGCTATTAAATTAAGAAACTGGGATACCAAATTAAGACTAAAACACATATATATATCACACAAAGAACAACAGGCAAATATCAATATTTACTGCACCATTTTCCTTCATGCAGCTTCCGATCCTCACCCGTTCCTGAAAGGATGATTCATTTTTAAAATAGTCTTTAAATTTATTCAGCAAATAATTTTTGACTGCCTACTATGTACCCAGGACTAGTCTAGGCACTTGGAATAGATCAATAAACAAAACAAAATTCCTGTCCTCACGGAGCTTGGTTGGAGTCTAGCTGGGATGGGGGTGGAGATGACAATTCACACAACAGAGCAGCAGAGGAGGTGGCATGTTAGGAAAGAGGAACCATGGAAAAATCAAAAAAGGGCAAGGTAAAGAGAGTTGAGGGTATGGGATGAGGGTGATGTTGTATTAAATACCAGAGCAGGCCACACTGAGGACTGAGGTTAGAACTAAGACTTGGAGGTAAGAAGTCCCAGGTGCACGGAATAACCATCACCAAGGGCAGCGCACACCTCACATGTTCCAGAATGGGGACACGGCTGGAGCTGCGGAGAAGGGTCAGTGCAGGTCCTTCATGGCCTTGGAGGACGTTGTAAGGACTGTGGCTTTTACCCAGAGTGAAATGGGGAGTCACTGCAGAAGGACGACACTATCTAACTTAGGTTTTCGAGGCTCACTTGACTGCCGGGTGAGAATAGTCAAAGCGGGTCAGAGATGAAAGGTGGGAAGCCTCTGAAAAGGGCTGTGCAGGAGGAGAGGACAGTGGCTCAGGGCAGGGAAGCAGCAGTCGAGGCAGGAGCCATGGTGAGAAGTGGCTGGGTTCTGGATATGGTTTAAAGGCAGTGTTAAACCAGATCTATTGACAGAATTCATGTGGTATGTCAGTGAAAGTCAGAGTAACTCTAAGCTTTTTAACCCAAGCAGCTGGATGGATTAAGTTTCCACTAACTGAATGGGGGAGGTTGCAGGAAGAACCAGTTTGGGGGGTAGGAGAACAAAGGGCTCAGTTTTTACACATGTTGCTTTTAAGATATCAGAGTTTCAATTGAAGGTGTCAAATCAGTAGAAGATTGTAAGAGTCCAGAGTTGGAGAGAAAAATTCTAGCAGGAGACAGAAATGTGGGAATCATGGGTCACACAGGTGGCACAGGAAGACATGAAACCCAGGTAGTCAAACATTAAGATAACCTGGCATTAACCATAGAAGTTGTCCTTGAGGGCCTGCCTAGTAGGTGTGGATATCAGTCCTAATTCCTGACCACTCGAGTTTTAAAAAGCAACTTACAAATGAATTCGTGCAAGACACTGCCTCCAGTGGGTGGGTCCAGAGCTGGAGTGGGAGAATTGGATGGTGCACGCTACTCCCTACGGTAGAATGTGTGTGTGTGTGTACATGTGTGTGTGCGCAGGGGGATGAGATACACCTGGCTGAAGAAAAAGAGCAAGTAAGTCTAGAAGCTGAAAGATGAAAGAACATCCAGATATGGTAGAGGGAACAGGGGAAACACTGTGTACTGTAAGACATATGCCCATAATGCCATTTCCCACCATCCTTTCATCAGGAACACAGTTGGAAAGGGGGGAATTATGTAGATACGTGTGATGTACACAAACTTTCTGACTATGTAACACTGAATATCTACATATGTAGCAAGTTAATGATATTTATATCTGCTTCAAATTTAAAAACAAGTTCACAACAGAGGGAAAATAAAATACTGAGGACTGGTAGAAGTATCATAGAAGGCCTTTCAATGCTCAGAATGGAAGCAAAAGCAGCTTCACCCCACAAAGAATGTCAATAAGAGTCAAGAATGTTTATATTTGCTTAAGAAATTGAGAGTTACAACTTCCTGCTTTAAAGAATTAACATAAGACAGATACCACACTATAAGCAACGTCTATACTGGAGATTTCTTAAAGCTATTTTAGTTCCTGCTTGTTCTGATGTACTCCAGAAACTCTGCAAAGAAAACCTTCTATTCAAAGGCTTAAAGGAATAAAAAAAGAAATAACACTGCATTCTTTTCAGTGTTCTCTGTACTGAAAGTCAATTGCAAATGCAGCACCCTGCCACAGGCCTACATTTTTAACAATAAAGACCTTTGCGCAATTTTTCAATTGCTATGTGACTTTGGGTCAGTCTCTCACTAAGAAGCAGAATGGAGTACCAGAAAATGACACATCAGGTCTAAAACTACAGATGTGGGAGATGAACCTACACCAGGAAACAGCTAAGTGGGAGGGTAAGGTTTACCTTTTAAGTTACCGTAAGTGCAGTTACACCTGCTCCCTGCTTCCCCTGTGAAGTGAAGAGCTAGTCTTTTCCAGAAAAGCTCTCATTCTGAGAACTGTCTTCTTTAAAATATTCGGAGATTCTCTTTTAAGGTTCTTTCACTTTTAAGCCTTTCCCCAACTCTACATCCTATAACAAGTGTAAAAATTATCCTATAGCCTACTGTTACAGAACATACTCTACAAAAGCTGAGGTTTCCCAGGGTTTGGATCCCAGAACTCTGCTACCAGATAATCCTAAAGCTTTCCTTCCATAACAGACTCTTCTGCCAATTCCCAGCTGCGGGCAAATTCGGCTTCTCAGACCAGGTAACTTTCTAACTCTGCCTACGAACACTCTGCTGCCAGTAAAGGAACTCTCAGACAGAAAGCACACAATGCCCCTAGTGAGGGTTGCCTCCTTCAATCAATCAAGATGCCATCACCAAGCAAATATTTAAACCAACTGCAAAACCTCTGAAGACAACTTACAAACAATATACTTTCTATGGAGGCATACTATTTGCTCTGGAATAGTGATTTCCATTGGAAGGAACAAAGGACCACATGACCCAAGCAATTTTTTAAAACTGCACATAACCATCCCTCTTCACGTGAGGATTCAGGCAAGACGGTCTTACAGGCCTAGGTGTAACAGAATGACAGCACCTCTAGGAGTAGGGTGAAAAGTAGCGAGGTAGACTTCTAGTGAAAGGGGGTGATGTAATAGGCCCCATCGCCCACTTACCTACCAGCACAGGACAGTCATCTCAGATCGAGAACAAACACTTTGGGAAACAGAGGTTGTTTATATTTTTATGGTATTCTGGTGGAAATAACGCCCTGAGTCATGTGAAGTTGTGGCTGCAAAATTGAACAGGGGACTGGACATTTTCACATTCAGGACAAAAGTAGCCCCTGGATAGCCACCATATCTGCTCTCCCCTTTGCCTGTTCACCCCAAAAGCTGCAGGACTCTCCTGCTTGCAAGGACACCCACCACTTCTCACAAATTCTTGCAAAGTTCACATCAGCAGCTGGTGGTGTCAAAGTCGCCATTTGTACTGCTATGAAGTCCCTCCATTACTTTATATCCCTTCTATTTTCTCTGTTGTCTTCCTAGCTACACTTGCATCCACAAGATGGTTACCGCACTAACATTGCCTCTGTAATCAGTCCAGGATATAGGAAGTAGAGATTCAACTGTAACCAGTCCCAGAATACTTGTCATCCCACTCTAGTGTCCCAAAAAATACTCTGGCATCCCTCATCTCACTCAAAGAACCACTGCATTACTTAGAGGTTGTAAAATTAGAGGGCTTTCTCTACTGGGAAACACTGTGGCTTGTGGTAGAGTTGTGATTTCAGTTTTTGCAACTACTTACAGGCAAAAAGACATGGCCCGCAAATTTTCTTCAAGCGTTTGATATTTAAACTTTCATTAGATACAGAGCCGGTGGACTAACCGCAATCTATGAGCATATGGTCATATTATCAAATAATGTTCATGTCTACCTTACAGACATGTAAGGACTTGGATTACACCTGCAGCCTCTAGGCCTTTAGAATTGGATGTGAAGCATCCTGTGAGATAAAAAACCTCCTATCCAGTCACAGAACACAATTACAGACAACATGACACTAATGTCACTGAATACTTTAGTATAGTCCATGTATGGTTAAGTTACATCTCCAATTTCTCAGAGCTGGAAAGGAGATGTCTAGAAAAGCTGGAAAAGCCCAATTACCAAAACAGCTCAAAAGTTAAAGCAGACTCCTGCACCTCCCAGAACAGAGGGCGGAGGGGGCATTGCCCACCACTCTGTCCTCCCCCAGGACGTGGCATGTGGGGAAGCAGGCAGGAATGGGTGGCTGGGACTCGGAGGTGGAGAGGTGATGAAAGCAAGAGTGGAACTGCTCTGGTCCTAGAACAACAGAGCTGTAAAAAGCTCGGCTTCAGTTCAACCAACTCCCTCTCCCACTTTCCCTCCCACCTACATGACAAACAGAGCACAGCCAGGCACTTTCTGCCCATGACGGTGACTACTAGCAGGAAAGGGACCAGGATAAAAGCATGTCCTATAAAAGATCAGTCTGATTTTAAGGCTATGTTATAAACAATGAACAGCACTCTCAGAGTGGGACACTTGTGAGGCGCTCAAGTAGGGAGGAGGAGGTTGAGGATCCATTTCCAGCACTTCCATGTCTTTTATCACTCCTATTTCTGACCTTTCCTTTGCCACTTTTTGTAGCACTGCCATCACTGGCAGGTAAAGGGGCAGCAATGTGACTTGGCCGTTTGGCTGATGGGGCTACATTTCCCAGCAGTGGAATGAAAAGGCACTGGAAGAGGATCAGCTGGAAGATGTGCACTGCGGTCCTGGCCTGTGCCAAACACTAACCAGGTGATCCTGGGTTAGGCTTTTAGTCTCTCTGGGCTTCCGGCTGTTTACTTATAAAATAAGGTTTTGTCATTACACAAATATATCCAATATGAAATGTAACGTGAAAGTCAAACATAATGACATCTCACCTGCTTGCCTCAGGGAACTGTACAAGCACTGAACACTATGTGAATGTAAACACAGTCTTAAGAAAACTATTGAGATAAAGCGCTAAACTGAACATGGAGATAAAGTTTTTTGGATTTTCTTGGCTTTCTTTTTTAACTGCAACACTGAATTAATAGTTATTAGCTATAATCCACACCACCACCACTGCGAATAAATAAAGAAGGCAAGCACTGCCTGGATGCCTGTTATTGCCCGATGCTAAGCAGGGTGAGGGGTATAAAGGAGGCTGAACAAGTGAGTCTTCTCCAGTTACCAGCTAAGTGAGGAGACACATTGGAAATCACCCAGGAATGGTACCAAGTCAGTACTCAAATCCAAGATTACAGGCTACTGATCATAAACAGTACAGGAATACAAAGAAGAGCTAGAAGTATTTGGAATAAATAGGGAAGACTCTATGAAGGGGATGGGGCTCCAACTAGTTCTCAGGGCAATTCTAATCTGTTTTAACTGAGGACTGGATAGGAAAAGGCTGGTGACTCCTGGTTTTTAATAAGGCACAGGTTACCCTAGGAGGCTAAGTTACATAATGATTGGAAAAAATAATGTAAGTCCAAAATGATGAAGGGTCGAGACTCCCTGGCTGAGATCTGGTTGTGTTAAGTCTTTGACTTGACTGTAGATGTTGGAGCACCAAAACTCTAGGTTGACTGAAAGGGGGGGAGAGAATATCCAAGAATTCAGCAGAAGGAAAAATTCATGTATCAGGGATGAAAGCTCTTCATCAGAGTATCAGCAATCAGAATAGACACTTGAAACCAACAACATACAGTTCAAGAAGCTGACAAAATGTGGAGGGTGGTGAGAGAAAGACAAATCAAAGACCACTCCAAGCCTTTGTGTATTCAAGACCGGAAGAATGATTATCCCACTGAATAAGTGGAGACGCTGCAAGAAAAAAGATTATGAAATCAGCTTTAGACATGTTGAATCTGACGTATGAGCTAAGAGTAGGTTTTCTCTAAGAAGCTCAAAATTCAAAACTGAAGCACAGATGTTGAGTACAGACTTAAGATGCAGATGGACAAGACATGATAAATCTCCTAAAAGAAAACATAGGCAAAACATTATCTGACATAAATCTTAGCAACATTCTCCTAGGGTAATCTACCCAGGCAATGGAAATAAGAGAAAAAAATAAACAAAAGGGACGTAATTAAACTCATAAATTTCTTCACAGCAAAGACAACCATAAGTAAAACAAAAGGAAACAACAAACTACGAATGGGAGAAAATATTTGCAAATGATACGACTAACAGAGGCTTAATTTTCAGAATATATAAGCAGCTCATAGAACTTAATAACAAAAAAACAAACAACTCAATCTTAAAATAGGCAGAAGACCTAAAGAAGCATTTCTCCAATGAAGACACAAATGGCCAATAGGCACATGAAAGAATGCTCGATATCACTAATAAACTGAGAAATTCAAATCAAAACTATAATGAAGTATCAGCTCCCATCAGTCAGAATGGCCATCGCTCAGAAGTTCATGAATGATAAATGCTAGAGAGGCTGTAGAGTGAAGGGTACCCTCTTACACTGCTAGTGGGAATCTAGTTTGGTGTAGTCATTATGGAAAGCATGGAAATCCCTGAAAAAACTAAAAGTAGACTTACCCTATGACCCACCAATCCCACATCTGGGTATATAACTGGAAAGAACTCCAATGTGAAAAGATACCTGCACACCAGTATTCACAGCACCACTGTATACAATAGCCGAGACATGGAGGAAAGCTAAATGTAGCAACAGATGACTGGATAAAGAAGTTGTGGCATATTTATACACTGGAATACTACTCTACCATGAATAGGACAAAATAAAACCATTTGCAGCAACATGGATGGAGCTAGAGATCATCATTCTAAGTGAAAGCAGCCAGAAACAGAAAAATACCAAATGATACCACTCATATGTGCAATGTAAAAAAAGAGAGAAAAAGACACTGTGAACTCATCTACAGAACAGAAACAGACTTGCAGACTTAGTAAACAGTCAAGGTTACCAGGGAAAGGGGATAGGAAGGGATAAATTTGGGAGTTCGAGATTTACAAATGTCAGCCACTATATATAAAAAGAGATTTTAAGTTAAGTTTCTTCTATATAGCACAGAAACCTATGTTCATTATCTAGCAATAACCTGTAATGAAAAAGCCGATACAGCCACCAACTGAGGAAGCAAGAGAAGAAAGGAGAGTTAGTTATGCTGGGCTAGAGCCGACTTCTAAAATCCTTGTCAGCCACTGAGGCTGCCCCAAGTACACTGAGCTTTCCTTCCAGGGACAGGCGGACATGACATGCGTCCTGCAAACCTGGGGCAGCAGAGGCCGTCCCCAGGTCTGGCCCTAGGGGAGATGGGAGCAAGTCCACCTGCTCCCCTTGGGGCAGCACCCCTCCCTGCAGCCCCCGCCACCTGACTGCACCACGCCTGCCTCTCAGGAAACCACTGACTTGAAAACAAGTGGTCCACGAACATGGGGCAGCGGCAGGGAGATGGGCAGCGACCTGGCAAGCTGGTAGATTTGCCCCCATCTCCCCCACGGCCTGTCAAGGGCTCGGCCTCTGCTGCTCCAGGCACGGTCCGCAGGTCAGCCTGCTCTCGGGAGGAGGGCACGGTGTGGTCAAAGGCAGTGGCGGGTTATGGGGTCTGCCCATGGGAGCCCTTGGATTTGCTTCAAACTCCCCAGCGCATGGCCTGAGCTTGGCCTCTGCTGCCTCAGGTTCGTGGAACTCAGGTTACAGGTCAGCCTGCTCCTGGAAGGCGGGTGCTGTGCTGTCAGGGAAAGGTGGCGGCTGCTATGGCGGGATTGGGGCTGCCCTGTGAGAGCGGGGGTTGCAACAATTTCCCGCTGCTGCTGCAGCCATCCCAGCACACTGATCGCACCGAGCCCATCTCCCAGGAGCAGACTGACCTGTAACCTGAGTCCCACTAACCTGGGTCTTTAGAGGCCGCCCCCAAGGTCAGGCCGCGGGTAAGATGGGAGCAAATCCAGGGGCTCTCATGGGGCAGTCCCCATTCCATCCGAGGCCCCGCGACCGCACCGCACCCGCCTGCCAGGAGCAGGCCATCGTCTGAGGGCCAGTCGGAGATGCTCTGGAACCGTCCACGCGCCCTCCCAACTCCCGGGGCTGTACCTGCTCTCCTAAACCCGGGTAGAAGCGGCGGCAAAAACGCGGTGTTCAGGAACTACTAATACCGGGGTTACCACGAACCACAGCGGCGGCTGGGACCCGCCTCTGGGTCCTAACGGGACGCGCGGCCGGGACCTCACCTCCGCACCCCTCCCTGGGCGCATCCTCAGCTGCACAGCACAGGCGTCACCCGCCGGGTCCCCGAGAAGCGCGCCCCTACCAGCGCCCTCTTAACTGTCCGGCAGCGGCAGCCGAGCCGCGGGCAAGCGGCGGCCCAGGCCCCAGGCCGTGTTCCTCTTCCAGGAGCTGGTCCAGGAGCAACCGGCTGCCGCCAGCTTCCACGCGTTCTGGGTGGGTTCCGGCGTCCGCGCGTCTGTCCGTCTGCGCGTGCGCGCCCCTCCTCCTCCCGCCCGCAGAGCAAACTGCTCGGGTGGGTATCCTGCTTTACCGGCCCTGGCCACTGGGGCCGGGAGGAGCCAGGTGGGGCCCCTCCTGCTTGTCCCGCTGGGTCTCCATCCCCAGAGCCTTCACCCAGCCACCGACTGGGTCCTGGCACAGAACTAGAACCACGACTGCCCTAGGCTAGGCCTCACCCACCCAGCCCCACTTCCCCTGATCAACTTCCCCTCCCTGTTACTACCCTCCCACCACTGGCCAGGCCCAGTCTCCCACCAGACCTTGAAGACAGGGCTCCTTCTCCTCACACCATTGTCCCTGCCCTGACACTCCATCCTGCTAGGTCCTAACCTATGGCCCCTACACCCACAAGCTTACCCCTCATGCCTCAACACAGGACACCCAACAACCTGAAATTATCCCCCTCACCTCTCAGCCAGGTCATTTCCACTCTGATCGGGCCCCACACCTCTCAACCTGTACCCCCACACCATGGGATCCCCTTCAATCTGAGTGCACCCCTACTCTGAGCTCACTCACTCACCCCTCACCCTGTGGTTGGGGTGGGGAAATCCGTGCTCCAGTAATGATGACTACTGCCACCAGTGGGGGATCGAGCCTAGTGTGCACCTTCATAGTTAATGTCTGAGACTACAGGGTGAGGCAGGCTGGGCTGAAGGTGGTTCCAATTCCCGCCTTGGCACCCTGATCCCCGCAGCCTGTGCCTCAACTGACCCGATGGGTCAGGTTGATCCCAGGCTGCCAGCCACTGGCCTTGGGCTTTGGGTGGTTGATGGTACTGATGGTGATCTGGACCCCTAGGGCGGAGGCACTGGGCACGCGGACCTTTGGTGTGGGGGAGTTCAGAGTTTGCACTTGATCCCAGGGTTACACAGCAGATGGTGGGCTGTGTGCATGGGGCTGTGTGCATGGCATGGACTCAGCACAGGTGGGTGCAGGGACCTTGTTCATTCACACCAGGCCAGAGGGAAGAGGAAAGGCAGTTTTTAAAGTGTCAAAGTGAGGAATCCAAAGCTTTAGAGCAAAGTAGGAAGGTGCACTGGCCAGGCCACCATGGATCTCACCGCGACGCTTGTCCCTTGCATCAGGGGAGACTGGCAGTTGACTGGCCAATGAGACATCCCCTGCTGTGGTATAGTTTACAGGCAATTGAAGGGATTTTGAAAGGTAATTTTAATCCAATAATTGTCAGTTTCTCTGCGGTAGATTAGGTCCAAAATCATGGTGAATCTGGCAAGGATCCTGCCTGAAATCCAGCCTGGGACAGTGGAGGACCCACCCAGGAATCATCCACTTAGCTCTCACCAAAAGTCACTGTAATAGAGAAGAACAAATCTGACTCCATATTGGATCTGTTCCTTTTCTTTAACCCTCTGCAGTGTTTTCTAGGCTTAGACTTGCTAGCTCTGCACTTTTTGTAAAACAGGGTTGCCTTTAGCCTGAAATAAACAGGAGAGCCTATTCTCAAAAGTCTGAGCTTTAAGGATATTAACACTTTGCACTCCTATAAAGATAACAAGTTGCAGAATAGAAAAAGTTAGTTTTGTTGCAGGTTTTGCAGAAACACCATGATCTGACCCACGTGGACAGCTGCAAAGGATTCCAAGAACAAGGAATTTCTACACCAACAAGTTTGCAACAACCAACCACAGCCCCTCCACTTTTTAGCAGAATAAGAGCCTGAAGTTGACATGTGGAAGATGGTTCTCCAAGATATTAGTCCGCCATTATCTTGGTTTACAGCTGTTTATGTAGACCAGGCCTCTGTAAGTCCTCTAACAAAACAAAAGTAGTTTTCTATTCTACAACCTGTTGTCTTTATATAAGTGCAAAAGTGTTAATATCCTTAAAAATCAGAGCCTTGAAAGTAGGCTCTCCTGTATATTTAAGGCTAAAGGCAACATTGTTTTACAAAGGTGCAGAGCTAGTAAAACTAAGCCTAGAAAAGAGGGCAAAGGGTTAAAGCCAAAAGGACAGATCTTCTATGGAGTCAGATTTTTTCTTTTCTATTAAACTATATTCTATTTTTGTTTTAAGTATATAAGAATAAAGTTTAGCCTTTTTCCATTTTAAATTGTGCAATTTTAAGGAGCATTAATTGCATTCACAGTGCTGTGAGACCAGCACCACTTGTTTCAGACTATTTCCTTCCTCAAAGTAAAAGCTTGTATACAAAGAGCACCCCACGTCCTACCTCCCCCAGCCCATGACAAGCCCTAATCCCCTTTCTCTCTCTATGTCTTTACCTATCCTGGAGGTTCCCTATCAATGAAATCGTATAAAAGGTGGCTTTTTTTTGGTTTGTCTGCCCACATATCTTAAGTAGGGACGGGTGAATTATTTTTTTTCACGTGAATTAGCATTTTTGTATTTTGAGAGGAAAGTCCAGATGGATTAAAGATGAGACGTACCATATGAAGCCCTTTTAGTAACTCTGTGTATAATCTCGGGGTAGGCACTGCTGTTC
Organism: Vicugna pacos; assembly: GCF_048564905.1. NCBI lineage: Eukaryota > Metazoa > Chordata > Mammalia > Artiodactyla > Camelidae > Vicugna > Vicugna pacos. Next base: position 626,905 of record NW_027328786.1, read on the forward strand.
TAAGTGTGAAATCAGAGCCAGAAGGGAGATGCTTAGCTCTTCTTGTGGCAAAATCAAACCAAACAAAAGCAGAAAACAAAGGCCAAGAAAGACAGCTGAAAAGACAAACCACAGCCTGGAAAAACCTTTCCTCATGACCCAAGGTCGGAAAAAAGCTTCACATCCCTGTGGTCCAAAAAGCTCTTGAAGCCCAGTGTTCTGAAAAGAAACAAAACACACAGAGTCAGTTCCAACGAGAGGCAGTGCAGGTGGCCGGTTTGTGCTGGAGATGCTCGACCTCTCAGGTGAGGACACAGGCAGACAGACAGACTGCAGAGACAGCATTGGCCACCATCACCCTGGCAGGTCTTTAGCCCGGTGACAACCAGCCCTGGTGACAATGTGAGCAGGCAGAGGCCCCAGGAGGTACCCTGGAAGGAAGAGCAAATGGACGCTCCTCTCCAGCAGAACAAGGTGTAGGATACATCAAAGTGCCACAGGTGCATCCCTTCCCTAGCAGTGCTGAGCCTTAGAGAAGATCCCACCAAAGTGCTTGCACAATTTTCAAAGATAATGTTTCTTCAGTAACATGAATTCAAAATAATCAATATGTCATCAAGGGATTTTCAGAAGTGACCTGCCCTGGACCCGTACAATACACACACATAAATACACACATATACACATAAATATATACACACATACATACAGGAAAACAGACAGACAGACTGAAACACAGAGAAGCACGGGGAGACAGAGAAACAGAGAGAGAGACAACTCAGAGAGGCACTGAGAGACAGAGACCGAGAGAAAGAACACTGGAGCTGGTAATGAGTGGAACTCACATACATTTTCACAAGTCAGTCTATGTGTCAGAACCTGGTCCCAAAGTCGATCCACCCTCCAGGGGAGGGTGTGGGGATCCCACAAGGGTGTGGGAACAGAAGGCAAAAAATAGGAATCCATTGTGGGGCAGCCCACCACAGAGGCCGAGATGGGACACTGGGCCTGTATTTCAACATGACAGAATGACCTAGGAGGTTGTATGCCAGAGCGGACGATGTCAGAGTTGTATTTAATTTCAGTCTCACGACTGGGAGCGGGGAAGCAAGCAGCAAGGAAAGTGACTTTCTCCAGACCCCAGGGCAGACCCCGGCCTGTGTGGGGTGTGCTTTGAACTCTGCCAGCCCTCTGTGGGGTCCTTCCTTTGCTGAGTCTGTGCACGATCTCCCTGTGATGCCAGCCCGTGGGGGTGACAGAAGCAATAGGTGTTTCTAGGTCTAGAGACAGGATGGGTTCTCTAGGAAGCAGGGGCCAGAATGATCCCCACTGTGCTGATGGGGGATTGGGGAGGCCCTGAGAGGCACATGGCTTGTCCAGGATGATAACACTGCTGAGTAGGGGGAGCCAGGTCTGAACCCAGCTGTGTCTTCAGAGCTGCGGCACTGGTTGCATCCAGGCCTCCCCAGGGCTATGGGGGGGGGGCCTGAGTTGGTGTCACTGTGTGTGGACATGGCATGGAGTGAGAAATGAGAGATTGGAAGCCCAGAAAGGCCCTTGAGGAGCTTTGTGTCAGGAGGAAGCTTGGAGAAGTGGACCCCAGGAAGTGACCTCACTTCCCTGGCAATAGAGCCCAACAGAACTTGGAACCGAAGTCACCAGGCACCCACTCTGTAGAGAAGTCCCTACTCAGCTCACCTGGTTGGAGACAGAGGCATGTTCTGCTGCATTCCATTATCCTGAGGCCGCAGGCCCCAGAAAGCCCGCAGCGAGGGTCTCTACCAACGCTGCCGGCACTGGGTCAGGTCTCACCCAAGGCACCTCTGGCCTTTTGGACAGAGAGACCCAAAGGTAACACAGGGAGGCCCAGGGCAGGCCCCTCCAGGCTGGGCCACCACTCAGATCCCATCCAGGTAGCCACACGGCCCCATCCTGCCTGGTGGAGGTGGAGCAGTCAAGTTGGGGATGGGTATCTGCCTCAAGAAAGAGAAGGACAGAGGCCTGGGGGGCCCAGTCACATAGACAGCCCAGGACAAAGCTGGCTGGCTGAGATGTGGAGAGGCTGGGAAGGGTCCTGCTGCCCGAGGTGGAGCCCATGCTCTCTGGGTATGTATTTTCCCTCCCGGATGTCTGAGCTGAAAAAGGTTCTGGTCTGATCTAGCAGCAGAGGGTAGAGTCTAAGGAATCAGGAGCGTTCCTGGCCGGGAAGGACTCTGAGACTTCCATGCTGGGTCAGCTGCTGGTCACTATCATTGCAGAGCCAGATACCACATATTGAAAAGAAGCTGATGAATAAGAACACCAACGCCCCCTCCCCAAGTGAAGGGCTGGTGTGTCACTCTTCTGAGGGCCAGCGCAGACTCCTGGTGGGTCTGGATATGGAGGGGTCCCCACCACCATGGCCCACAAATCAGTGGGGCAGGCCTCCGACCCAGACATCACCCAGGGCTCTCCCAGGGACCTACCCGGGGCTGACGGGTAGCTCAGCACACCCTGGTCTGACCTGGAGCACCGTGCCCACCTCGCTGCAAGTCAGGTGGAGGACCAGGAGCCCCCGAAGCAGAGACCAAAGGTCAAAAAGGCAGGGCTGGTGTATGTGTGTAGGTGAGGGTGGGGCAAAGGCTGGGCCACACAGGGAGGTGTCCCTAGAGGCTACTGTTGGGACCAGAAAAAGAATGGCCTCAGACCACCTGTCTGGAAAAATTCAGTCACAGAACACATCCTGTGGGCACTTTCTGGGTGGGAGCTGTCTGGAAAGCTCTGGGAAGATTTCTGTCCTTGTAGAGGCACATGGAAAGGGAGGCAGGTGCGTAAAATTTTCCTCTCTCACAGCATGAGGTCTTCCACAAGACTTAAAACTCTCTCCACTTCCAATAGTTACAGAGGAGGCAGGGGCAGGGGAAGATGTCAGAGACCAAAAATGGGACGAACTGGATCCTGCAGGAGACCTCGAGCTACCTCCTGCCGCTCCTGCAGCTCTTCCTGAACCTGCATCTGCAGCTGGACTGCTGGGCAATGGAGAACCAGTTCAGGCATCACCACCACCTGGGGTAGAGCCCCCTCTGCACCCACCCACACCTTCTTCTCCAAAATGTTTTCCAAAATCCCACCGTCAGTCCCCCCACAAACTTGACGTCCCTTCCGCTGGAGATGTTTTTGTTTCATTTTCTTTAGTTTCCTTTGCTTGTTTCACATCATTTATGACATCCTTTATTTTTCTTTTTAGAGTTTCATGTAATAAAATATAGACTTTTCCCCTTTTAAATTATGCAATTCAGGAGCATTAGGGGTATTCACAATGTTGTGCGACCATCACTACCATCTAGTTTCACACTATTTCTTTCCTCAAAGTGAAACCTTGGATCCAGAGCATGCACTCCCCTCCCTCCTCACCCAGCCCCTGACAACCCCAAGTCCTCTTTCTCTTTGCGTGTCTTTACCTCTACTGGTTGTTCCCTGCCAATGAAATTTTAAAAAAGGATTTTTTCCTTCCTGCCCACATGTTTTCACCTGGGGCTGAGGATTTTTGTTTGTTTTCACTTGAAACAGCATTTTTATTATTTTCAGGGGATATCCAGGGGGATTAAAGATGTGATGCACAAAATGAAGCCCTTTTGGTAACTCTGTGCATAATCTCAGGGTAGACACTGCTGTTCCCCCTGTGACACCACAGCCAGAAGACACAAGGGAGATGCTTAGCTCTTCCTGTGGCAAAAACAAAACAAAACGAATCAAAAAAATTAGTAAAAGCCCAGAAAAATTGCTTGAAAGGCAAACCACAACCTGGAAAATTCATTCCTCATAACCAAAGGTTGGAGAACTTTTTCCCATCCCTGTAGTCCAAAATCCTTTTGAAACTCAGTGTTCTAAACAGAAACAGAACAGGCATGGGCAGTTCCAATGAGAGGCAATGCAGGTGGCCAGTGTGTGTTAGAGATGTTTGACCTCTCAGGTGAGAACAGAGGCAGAGAGAAACACTGCAGAGACAGCATCGGTCACCATCACACTGGCAGTTCTTTAGTCAGGTGACAACCAGCCCTGGTGACAATGTAAGCAGGCAGAGGCTCCAGCAGATCCCCTGGAGGGAAGAGTGAAGGGACACTCCTCTTCAGGAGAACAGGGTGCAGGACGCATCAAAGGGCCACAGATGCATCTCTTCCCCAGAAGATCTGATACTTACAGTTCATCCCAATAAAATCCTTACACACCTATTCAAAGATGCCTTTTCAAGGGTGTCCATCACAGCACTGGTTGAAACAGTCGGAATTAAGGCAACACTAATATTGATGGAGAGGGGATGGGGTCCATTCGTTCTGGTTCATGTGGATGAATGAATGCTGTTCAGTTGGAAAAGTGGGTGCCTGGTCTCAACCCAATGTCAAGGGAGGCCTCAGGGTGGAAGTATGCAGACCCACTCTCTGCATCCAGGGTCCCATCTGCACGACCACATGTGTGTGAAATCAATATAGATGGAAATTGACCTGATTGTGAGTGTGTGAGAGACAGAGATGGAGAGAGACATACTGAGAGACACAGAGACTGAGACATAAGCACCAAATCATTCATGACAGACACCGCTGTGGGTGGGAATTACAAATCACTTCTTTTTTAGGCAATATTTCAATTTTTTGTACTGTCTCTGTATTACTCTACTAATTCTAAAAGGATTAAAATCCTATGCTAATGTGACCCATTCATTACTCATCTATGGAGTAATTAAAGTACATTAATCCTATTTTTAAAAGAATTTAAAGCCTTCTCAGGACTCAGTTCCATGTCAGCTCAGTGGAAGCAGAGGTTCTCCAGGAGGTCGTGTCTCTTCTGAATCAGCATCCAATACAGGTGAGCAAGAAGTACCCGACTTGGACACTGAAGACTACAATAGATGAGAGAGTGTGTTGAGAGAAATTAAGACCTATATTCAAAGAGAATAATCCCATATTCATGGAGCAGAAGGCTTCATTCTACTAAGATGACAAAGGTCCACGAATAGATCTAAGGATTCAAAGAATGCCTACCCAAATCCCAGGTGGTATTTTGCAGGAATTGACAATCAATCTAAAATTCACGTGGAAAATCCAGGAGGTCAGAATACATGAGTGAATCTTGAAAAAGAAGAACAAAGTTTGAGGAATGGAAAGTCAGATGGAACCCACGGTTAATACAAAACCTCTTTAAGCTGAAGATAACTGAGATTCAAAAGATGCAGAAGAAAAGCTGTCATGGAAGCCAATTCTCTCCTTTCCCTTTTCCCTATTAAGTTAGGTTGATAAAAAAGCCTTTAACTTTCACCATTTAACATGGTAGTTACTTTTCTGGTTGGCTCCTGCGTGTGCTTAAATAAAACGTTTCTCTCGTTCATCTCCTCTTTACTTCTGTGGGCTCTTTGGGAGGGACTCTGGATTATGGGGACCTGCTCTTTTCTCACCTTCTTTAGTGACATCTTTTGTCCATGGTGAAGTTCTTAAAAAAAAGAAAAGTCTCATTGGTTTTGGGTCAGATTTGGAACATGTATACCTTTGGAGACCCCCTGGAGGAACAAGGGGGTTCAATACTGCCTGGAGAATTCACTTGTCAAAATGCCTAACAAGACGCTATTTGCAAGGTTTTTTTTTTTTTTTAAAGATTCTTACCCTAAAACAAATCCCCTATCTAAACCTCTTGGATGATCAAATATAAAGAAAAAAGGAGAATCATGTCTGGCCTAAGAACACTTGCTTAACAAAACGGAAGGACAGAATCAGTTTCAGAGCAAAAATTAAAATGCATTTATACCATCAACCCTCCCACCCTTTTGTACACTGTCCTCATGTAATCTGCCAGATGGCCCCCTGGAGAAGGCCCTTTGCCCGGAACTCGTGCTCATTTTCAGAGCTCGGCCAAGCGGGAGGTTGGTCCCCAGGGCCTGAGAGGGGCTATGTGTGAAATCTTCTCTGCTGAGACCCAGCGGACTGAAGGTAACTGTGTTCTCTGAGGGAGAGAGAGCACACCGAGCCTCTGTGGAGGCATCTCTGAGACCCTCCCAAAGGCACAAATCTCTAACTCTGGACACGGGAATTTTTGATTGGCATCTTAGTTGGAAATCTCCTCCTGGATAGAAAGAAGCAGATTCAAGATGTTGCAATTGGATGGGCAGGTCGGCCTCTCGAATTAGTCGATGAGGAGGACACGCAATTCTCTGCAGAAGTAGGAACACCCATCCCTGCTCTGCTGACGTCATGTACAGAGAAACAGACGCGACTCTAGGGGGAATTCAAAACCCACCAACCTTTCTTACCGACGTCAACGTCCCCACTTTATTCTCCTGTCAGGTCTCTGCACAAAAACTGTGGCTCATCCCCAAATATCACACACCCATCACCCTGTACCACTCTGTGTCTGTGTCCAACTCGAGCATTAAGGCCTGTGACCGTTACTGTTAAATCGTGTCCCCCTTTCTGCCCGTCTCCCGCCATCATCCCAGTCCAACCTCGGTGTCTCTCTCCAGGTCAGCAGCACTCTTCCCACTGGCTTCCCATCAGCTTACCTTGCCCTGTTTCCATTGCTTATTCCCCATACGTTACCCACAACGGTCTTATTAAAGTATGAATCAGATCAAGTAGTTCCGCATTGCAAAATACTTTCGTGATTTTCCATTGTATTCAGAAGGATATCCAGAGTCCCTACCAAGGCCCTATGTGATCCGGGCCCTCACCGATCTCTGCAGCCTCAGCTCTCACCTTTCTGCTCCAGCCCATCTTCACCGCCCCGATGGTCCCCACCAGGACAGCTGCGTTTCTAACTCCAAGTCTAGTACTTACACTTCTTCCGGCCTGGGAGGCTTTTCTTGTCTGTTACCTACGTGGCTTATTCTTTTGCTTTATTCAGGACTTTGTTCAAATTATTTACCCTCAGAGAGGACTTATCTGACCAGATTATTTAAAATAGCACACACATATTTCCTATTCAAACATTTTCTCTCCTAATATGCTTTATGTTTCTTTGTGGCAATTATTAGTACCTGGCAGTACATCATATATTTATTTGCTTACTGGTTTACTGTCTGTCTTTCTTACTAGACCTATATTCATGGAACCACAAATAACTGTTTTAACCAGTAACTTTCAAACCACCTTTAAATGAATTCTTTTATAAGATGAGAATTTCAGAGGCTTCCACGGGTTGCTTAGGGGAAAAAAGAAAAAGGATTCAGGTTGAACTAATTTATTAAGGACCTGAGAGTTGGTTATTTATTTTATACATAGTAGTGTGTACCTGTTAATCCCAAACTCCTAGTCTAGCAAAAGGCCTAGCTGACTACTATTTTTAAAGGAATTTTTTCTTTTTAAACTGGGGTTGTTTGAGATCTCTTTTCTTCTTCGTTATTTTTCTTTTTTTAAAGATTTTTTTTTTATTATTTTTTTACATTGAGGTACCGCAAATTGAATCCAGCATGTACTCTACCCCTTGAACTATACCATCCCCTCCAAAGACAATTATTTTTATACTTTGACAATACCATATTGAATTAAGATTTTTGTTCCATTTTCCCTTCATAGAGTTTATAACTGAGGGAGAGAGTCAGAGGAAGCTCTGGGCCAACCCTTCCTTCTCAGCGGGTCACTACACAGCAGAGGAGCTTGGCTGTCTCCAGGCCCAGCTCACCTTTCTGCTCTGAGGGCCGACTCAGGCCACTTCTCTTACAGGCGGCATGTTAGAAGCAGCAGAAAGCCAACTAGCGAGCAACAATGACAAAACTGACCCACCTGCAGTTGGACATCATCTGGTCTGAAACGTACCTCTTAAATCTCTTCTTCTTATTAGTGGATGGTTTTCAAAAATATTCCCAAGGA
>NW_027328786.1:634815-759423 GCF_048564905.1 Vicugna pacos
TATCAAGGCTTTCCCATGTTGAAGTGGTATCAGCATGTCTCTTTTTTTTTGAAAATGTTAAACTTTATTAGAAGGTGGTAAATACTATCAAAAATAGTAGAGTGGGGTATAAGGGGTGGGGTTTCAAAGGGAAAAGTCCGGGTTGAGCAGTCAGGGTGGACTACCCAGAGCAGATGGCTTTTTTCATATTCCCCTTTATTTATTTTTTCTTTTTTATTCACTCTTATGTCTGAATAATATTCCACTAAATGGAGATACTACATTTTGTTCTTTCATTCAGCAGCTATATATGGATGAGGTCCAGAAGAATGAGTGTAAGTGGTGGCTAGCAGGGATGGCATTTAAGCAAAGGGCAAGATGTGCTTTCAAAAAAAAAAGTGAACAATCAGAGGCACAAGGAAATTCAGCGCGTTTCTGAGAAAGTGCATGGTTGCTTCAGTAGGACTGCCATGCAGGGCTGTGGGGGATAGTGACAGGAGACACAGTGAGGGAGTCACCTGAGAATATTCCCCACTGCAAGCAGCTCAGCCAATTCTCCTCCCTCATCCTGTATTTTAGAGACATTTTTGCTAGCTTTTCTCTTATTTCAAGTAACAGTACTTTAGTTACACATCTGATCATCTGCATCAGACCACATTAGCTCCAAGCCACAGAAAATCATTCACTGACCGGAGCAGCTCCAAGACATAACATTGATGGACCAGGGAGTCCTGCAGCATCCCATCCTGCAGGCACAAACCACACATGTTCCCTGGTGATGTCCGGAAAGTAAAATGCATGGAAATATCTCACTGCTGCTGCACGACATCTGCCCACAAATTGCCCCCAAATCATGCTGGCACAGCACTACTCAACCCTCGCACTACCCCCCCCCCAAAAAAAAAAAAAAAGAGAGAGAGAGAAAAGAAAAGAAAAGAGAAGAAAAGAAAAGAAAAGAAAATATAAGAAAAGAAAAGAATAAAGCTAAGAAAGCAAATTTAGGCTCTTCCATTGAAAACCAGCAACCATCACTGCCAGTATCTGAGCTGGAATGATCCTGACTTCAAAAACCACTGTGCAGTTACTATTCAAATGTGACAGACATATATGTATTTCACTTAGATGATATTACAATAGGATTTTTCTTTTCAAAATTTCCAGTTGCAACAATAGCACAAGAAAGTTTATGTTTCATTTTTTAAAAAAAATCAATTATTTTCCACTTTGTTAATTTTGAATCTATTATTATTTTATAAAGGGAGCTATGCTGCAGATTATAAACCAAATATCTGGCTTCTGCAAACAAGACCTATATGACTTCACTATTTCAGAGCAAGCTTTAATGATGCTTTCAAATTGGGGGCGCTCACTAACAGCTCTTTAAATACTGTCAAAGATGTGCTATTATGTAATGCAAAGGGTCTACCTACACATCAACTCAGAAACCAAAGAAACTACACGAAAGCCTTAGTTTATCATTTTAAAATATTCCTATTATTTTGAATATTAAATTTCTTAAAAGATAAGATATTTTTTGAGAAAGACATCAGTTGTATTAAATTTCCTCTCACCAAGAAAGCAATCTTTATCAAGAATTACTACCCCTATGAAAATCCAAAAGACAGGACGTTTCTAGCTAAGTTAACTTACAGATCTCAACACAAGCCTAAATCCTATCTGCTCTCACTTGAACGAGCCCAGCAAAGTCCTGGGCTACTCTGGAACTTAGCTCTTCTGTTCCATATGTTGGCAGAGCTAAGATCATCACACAAGGCAGGGAAGGAGAGAAGAGGTAAGTCCACCTGGCGGCCTCCATCTGTTTACTTCCAGCCACAAGGTGTCGCTAGAGCGACCCCGCTAACAAGCCCTCCACACAAGGAAACCCGGCATCCACTCTGCCCCTGCGGTCCCCAAGCAGTCCCGACGCCCCTCTCCCACTGGTGGCCTCCGAGCCTGTGAATGGTCTTCTAATGACCCTCCCAGTTGGTGACACCCTCCCCCTCTTCCCCGCTACACACACACACACACACACACACACAGCCAAGGCAGCCTTCCCAAAGCACAAATTTGATTACATCTCCCCCACTTCAAACCCATCAGAGGCTCCCTGGTAGAGTTCTAGCCCCACCCCCGACCCTGCTTGTCCATCCTCACCTCAGTACCAGGTCCCCAGTGACCTCAGGGGCCCCGTGACCTGCTGCTACTTCCCACTAGCCTCCAGGCTCATTTTAACTGTTTGTCAAGGAAGTCTTCCTTCCCTCCAACCTCCGCACTTTGGATTAGGTGCCCTGCTGTGTTAATAAAACATTTTAATCTAAGTCAACTTCTGACACTGCTAAGCTCTCAAGAAGCAAGTACATTTTGCTTACTACTGTGGGTCCACCCCCTCTCCCCTAGACACTCAGAATTGCGTGTGTTGTGAATAAAAGAATGAAGGGGTGGGACTCAAAAGGACAGGCAGAGCTGCTCTCCTAAGGGTCACTTCCTGCTGACACCCTTCACTGCCTCTTCTGTGTCAGTTCTAGTAAAAACCAAGCTCCTCCAAAGCCCTCCACCCCTAGGCCCTCTCCAGTGTCCTTCAAAGCAGGGTCACCCACCACCCTGGACCACACAGGGCAGTCTCCCCGAGTCCCCACCCCACAAGCCTCCAGGCCTCTACCCGGGCTGCTCCTGCCACCTGAGTCACCCTCTTGATTCCTTCCCCTGGCTGACTCTTACTCTGTCCCCAGAACTGAATGTAGAGCCAATTTCTTCCAGGAAGTCCTCCCTGATGATGTCCTTTAGCTCTTGGCTGGGCTCCATCTACAGCAGCACTGCTTGGCGACCAACTGGTATTTGTCCACCTGCTCTTATGAGACCATGACCTCTTGGAGGCCACGTGGGAAAAAGGAGTGAGGTGACAAGAGGGGTGGGAAGAGCAAACAGGAAAGTCGCAGCTCAAGTCCCAAATTCAAGGATTCTGTCTCAGATAAAAAGAATAAACTGTTTCATACGTGTGTCATTTGGCTATGATTTTTGTGGCTCATGGAAAACAAGAGCTTGGTGTTCAAGCCTGAAATCCAAGTTACATGCAAAGAAATGTATATATTCATATCCAAAGGAAACCAGAGCTGCTCAACAACACTTTGCAGTTAAAATCCAAAGGAACTTTGATAAAGGCAATCTCCCTCTCTCTCTTTATTTTTATTTATTTATTTTTTTTGGTATCATATAGTTTTAGAAGTATTTGTATAACAAAGTGATGGCTACAGCCTATGATTCTGCACTGGAGTGTTTGGGGCTAAGGAAGCCCAGATTACATGCACTGTGTAAATGCAATCACACCAACACAATGACAGGCGCCCTAGTGGCTGAGCTGAAGTTCCAAAGCAGAGAACCTTATGTTGGAAGACAGCTCTCAGTAGAAAGTAAGAAATGTAATGTTCTGTACTCAATTTCATTAGCTTTATGAGCCATTAACAGATAGTATGTCTTGTCTAATGAAACCCCAAAATATATTGTCATCTTCGATTTTCTCCATCTGACTGTTTTATGCTAAATTTGGATATCAAACCCTCACTCCATACGGAAAGCTCAGGCCTTAGCTGCAGCACAGTTACATCCCGTGGAAGAAAGCCGATCAAGGGAGAACAGGAGAGTTTCCCTTCAGAAGCTGCTAAGTGTGGTTTTGCACCTGTATGTCATTTACAACCACGCCATCGTCAAAGGAGTAAGACCTTACATCTGTGGGGCAAAAAGCACTGCGGTGGTTCCGAACCATGAAAGAACACTGAGCTTTGTGCAACAGTCCTGAGGCACTTAAAGCGTACTTTCTCTGAAAGGCTCCGAAACTGACTCACTTCACCATTTCAGGTACAACCGGAATTAGTAGAGAGAACATGCCCTTGAAGTCTGACAAGGCCCTGCTGGAATCCTGCTACAGCATTTACTAGCTGCTAAATGAACCAATTCCTTAAACCTCTGAGGAGGCTTCCCAATCTTCAAAACGGGGCTGCCACCGCCCACTTGGGAGGCATGGATGTGAATGCAACACGCAAGTAGGGCGGCCGACTGGTACGTGACACGGGGCCTGGCTAGTTTCCCTCCGCTGCCCTTCTCCCCCTTTAAACTTGCACTGTTCCCCCTGGTAAGGGTGAAGCCCCAGGAACAGACTGCCCGATTCTTCTGTATATCCCCGGATACATACCTTACCCTTAGGAGGTCAGAAAAACAACTGCCTCCTCCCCAGTCACTATCAATATTCTTAAGAGTCTGGGTTTTTTTAACTCTATGTTTCAGGGAGACTATTCAAGAATTGTTCAACCACCGTTCTCCAGGTTGGCTCCTCTCCCAACGCCCATCCCTTCTTACCTCAAATCTTCTGTCTGATTGCCTTTTGTTCGTGGGAAAGAGAGTCCGCTAGGGTGCGGACTCCCTAGGCCTCCCTCCCTTCATCACAGGAGAGTGTGACTACATTCTCCCAACTCCCCACTCCGACTCCAGCTTCTGAGGAGTTTCCCCTTCTGGACCCTGCAGCTTCTGGATCGTCCCAAGACGCGCACACGTGGCCAAAACCCTCTCTTCAGATTTCTTCCTGTGTGGCCCTGCCCACCCCCCAGAACCTTAAGGATAAATGCCATTGCTCTGAAAATCACAAACGCCGCTGACTGACACACCAAAGCTGCATGGTCCGGGCTTTCTTCCAAACCAGGCACAGCCCTGCCCCCCCTCAGACACAGTCTGCACCTCTTGAGATGAGCTGATCCACTTGCACGGCTGTGAACACCAGCTAAGAATGACGAATCCCAATGTGTATCTCTAGTCCGGCTCCTTCACCTGAGCCCCAGGCTCATAGACACGAGTGCCTCTTGGAAGTCCTAACTTGGATGACAAATGGCATCTTAAAAATGCCATATGTCAAAAAAAAAGGCCTTATGTCCACCATTTACTCTAGACTTCGATTCCTGGCAGGTACCTCCCAGGCTCCCCATTTTAGTAACAGCCCCAGCACCCACCTAGGTGTTTGAGGTCACATTCAATTTCCACTGTTCCCTCCACCTGGCCCTGCCCTGGAATCAGTCTTGTTATTTCTGTCGCTAAGCCAGTCTCAAGTCTGGTTCTGCAGGGAGCACGATGGAAACCCACAAGCTCACAGCAAGGTGCACTGAGTCACAGTCCTCCGAAGGGAGTTCCCTGGAGGGGGAGGCATCTCCTGCTGCCAGTCACCTCAGAAGGCACTGGATTCTCACGAAGAAGGACCAGAAAAAGGACTCAAGGATCTCCCGTGATCTGAGGTTTGAAGGGCCCGAGGTCTGGGGGAGCTCCTAGTTAGCTGACACTCCTGTCAGTGAGCAGATGAGGATGGTAGGAACCCAGGCAAGTCTGTTCTCGCTCCGACCCCTTTTCTCTCGGGAGCCACGGGAAAGGCCAGTTTCCAGGGCACAGACCGGCCATCACAGATCCCAGCCTGCATTTGCCAACCCAGACAGCCTAGACTCCTACTTGCGACTCTTACTTCTGTTCTGTTCCCCCCCAGAATGTGATGGACTCTTTCAGAAAGTCTGGACTGTCTCAGGCGAGACCAAGTCAGTGAAGGATGAAGTGTCCACATTTGGACCAGAGCATGAAAGGAGAAACAAGGCCTCATGTCCAGCATGACGGTGGTGGCCAAGCCCTTTCCCTGGGTGAGATGAACCAGGGTCGGGGTGAGAATGCAAGGTCCCTTCACGGCTGACAGGGGTGTTGGAGACTCACTACCGCAAAATAACCACACGGCCGTCAGTGGTGGACATCAACTGCAACAGACACAGAGTCAGCTATTTACTGCCAAAAAGGGGTAAAAGTAAAGGCCGGTGCAGGGAGGCCTGCACGGCTGCTGAGGCAAACCACAGAGCTGGCTCTGAATGCCCACTGGCTGAAGCAGAGAGGAAGCTACGGTCCCCTTTAGCGGTCCCTGTGTCCACCAGATCCAAGTGAACCAGTTACTTAGGACAAGGCAATGTTTTCCTGATACTTAGAAAAACCAGCCTCATAAAGGGAACAAAAGAGTGGCATGGTTTTAGGCCCACTCCTGCCCCTCTATGAATGCAAAGTAAAGTAAATGGCACTGGGAAGGTGAATGCAAAAAAAAACCCAAAAAACAAAAAACCGGTGACTGCTTCCTCCAACAGCGTCCCCTGCAGCTGCTCACCCCCGAGCCGGCCACTTCCTCACCAGTGACCGCCGGCCAGGAAGCGCCGTCACGCACGTCACACAGCGACAGCCAGGAACCTCGTGCCGAGCACGTTTGTGTAAAAGCCAGAATCAAGCAAGGTGCTGCAGAATTTGACTTTCCAAGTTTAAATACTCCATGAAAAAAATCCCTCAGCAGCCGCCTAAATCAATTCGCATCTCACTTCTTCAAAACAAATAAACAAAATTAGTAAGAGAGCATTTGTTACCAAATATAAGGACGAACTAACAGGTTCCTCAAAGCAAGGACTTTAACAGATATCAAACTCCAGTGGGTGATGTGCTAACATAGCAAAAATTCCAAAAAAGTAGAAAATAAGTTGACTAGGATAATATACGAATCATGGCAACTGTTAAGTTTTTGCTTTTTATAGCGATGGAGACGGCACAGAGGGCGATCTGGCTATTCCAATGCAGGGTGTGCACAGCCCACATTTTCAGACCCAACAACATGCTCACGGGGTGGTATAAGGGAAAAAGGAAAATAGAAAAAGGAATAGAGGAACAGCCAAAATTAGAAACACACGAGAACAAAAATGACTTTGACAGCATTTACAAGAAATTACGTCAGTGTGATGAGGACAGGGACGCAGGGACGGTGAGACCCACCCTCACATCCTGATCCAGGGAAGGCAGGGGCCTGAGGGGAGCGATGCTGCCGGGGGACCCCAACGTGGTCAGCGCCCCAAACCAAAACTTCACCTAGATGCGTGTAGACAGCTTTTGAGCTACAAAATGTGGTCGCATTTCAAGCTGGACAACTTTACTCACTCCCACCAAGAGGAACAGGGGAGAATTAGGTTCTGCTCCTGAACCAAAGCATTGTTTAAAAAATTAATGACTGTGTAATAGTAAAAGCAACAATGGAGTAAAAGTCACTGGCGGAGAACGTGCTTGACCCGAGCTCATTGGCCACGTTATCTCACTGACGTTCAGATGCTGGCTGAGCCCTTATGGTACCAGAACAGACAGACCCACCAGGAGGGAGGTTTAATGCGCTGCTGTATTTTGATGCCGGCAGCCATGCCTGGTACACAAGGTTCTGGGTAAACAATGGTGACAGTGTCAACCACTATGGGCTAAGCACACATCCAGCTACTCCGCCAAATCCCAAGGGCAGACTTCAAAAGGCAAAAACAAGCTGGCATTCTCTGTTGGCTCTGCAGAATCAGAGCCAAGCAGTTGCTGAGCAAAAATGTCACCAGTGCCTCCTATGACAAAATAGGAGGCACTGGCGTGGGGCTGGGGCAGGGCTCCAGGCTTCCACTGATCACCCACCAGTCTGTCCAGGGGGTGAAGGAGGTCCCTGCTTTCATTGCACCGATGCACCTACCTTGAATGACGCCTTAGGACTCAACAGGAGGTGACAGGTGAGGTGAACGGAGCCAGCCTTGGTGTAGCACGGTTCTGGCAGCTATGCCCTCAGCAGTGCCCTGTTTCCTAAACCTGACACCTCATCTCCAAGGAGCAGAAGTGTAGTGTGGGCATGTAGATCACAGGGCCCTGTGAGGACAAGTACAGATCATGGCCACGACATGCCTCTCCCCTTCCTTAAGCCATAGAGGAATGTCCGGGGAGGAAGTGAAAATTATTCCAGAGCCCGCCAGGCACCACACGCAGGTGGGACACGGATCCCCTGTGTCTGTCATTCACAGGACTGGTGTGGATTTTCTTTTTATCAATTCTCTGGCATCTTCTCCTCCATCTTACCAACAACAAGAAAGTAGAATCTGACCTTAGAATCACAGAGAATCACAGAGCCCCTCCTGCACAGCGGGCCCGGCAGCACGTGCCATGTCCTCCGACCGTCACCTGTGGGACCGCCATGAGCGCTCTCCAGACTCAAGGCCCGAGGCCGTAGGCCGGGGGGACACAGCTCACCTCACTCTCCCCAGTAAAGGGGGACCACCTCTCGGCAAAGACGTCTCACCCTCTTCTGCCCGAGGGACAGCTTGAAAGATACACAGGGAAACATAGTAGAGGGTGAGGGGTTAGGCAGCCCAGAAGTGATCGTCTGCACTTCCAAGGCAGAGTGGGGCCTTTGACCTAATCACAGGGGCAAAGTGAGGACGAATTTTTCCCTGCTGTGTCCCATACACCGTGACACGCCTTTCCCTGCGTAAGGAGCTAATTCGGAAGCCCCTGGCAGTGTTTCTGATGTCCTAACTTGGCATGGTGGCTGTCAGGCAGGGGAGAGGGCCTGAGCCGTGCTGGTGCTGGGCCTGGGAGGCAGGAGACATCGGCTCCACCCTGAGCTCAACCAGCACCTCATTCTGCGTCTCGGGATTCAGAGTCTCATTTATAAGCAAAGGGATGAAACTGTCCCAGGACAGGCTGTCCAACAGGAATGAAATGAGAGTCATGTAAATAACGTTTCCCAGTTGCCACGTTTAAAATGTAACAAAAAAAAAACAAGCAACTGATTTTAAGAACAGACCTTACTTATTCTACTGTATGTAAAATACTATCATTTTGACGTGTAATCAATATAGAAAGTAACAAGATAGTTTATATTCTTTTTACTAGACAAGTTTCAGCGTCTGATGAGCATTTAACTTACAGCACATCTCAGCTCAGACCGGCCTCCTCCCAGCACTACTAACATCAGTAGCTGTGGCTACTCTATTGGACAGCAACTCCAGGGGTCCCCCCAAGTGTCCTGGCTGAAAAGGGGGAGTAAGTGTCCACACTAACCCTAAAAGGATCTCTCTGAAACAAAGGCGGATTTAGTTTTAAACGTCTGAAAACCGGCGGGCTACACCTCCTTCCCGCCTTGGCTACAAGAAAGCCCTCCTCCTTGATGATCCCATTCTGGATGTAAGGAAGCAATCTGTCACACAGCCAGGGTGGCCCGGCCTTCAGGTTGACTTGCCTGCTGTCTGTGTCCAGTCCCACGAAGTCCTCCTTCTCAAATAGGATGTAGAGGAGGGGGGTCTTCTCCCCAGAATTTTCGGGGTCCCCATCCAGCCACTTGGACTTGGGCAAGATGAAGAGTGACTCAGTGAAGTCTTCGATCCTCTTCTCCACCACCCGCAGTCCTCGTAGATTGAAGGCCACGTCGGTGTGCGGCTGCTCGGCCACCTCCCCATACAGCATAAAGACAAAGAGCTGAGAGTCGTAGAGCGTGGTGCCATACAGCTCCTCTGTGCGTGGAGCTTCTAGAAGGTCTTGGCCAAGAGGCAGTCAGTAATGGTGACAAGGCCCATGACATTGCGGTGGGTCTGGAAGTCACTCCATCCATTCTCGGGCGCATAGAGATACCTATAGTAGATACAGAGTGCCCACTGGGAGCCGCACGGTCTGATCTGGCTCACCAAGGAGATTCCATTATAGATGCAAAAGAAATTCTCTAAGATGATCCCCACAGGTTGGACCACAATCGGGAGAGTCTGGTGGTCCTCAGCGCACTGCACGTAGTCAGGGGTGTTCATGTTGCAGGCCCTGCCGAGAAGGGAGGGTAAATCGATGTACATACTGTGCTGTGGGCTGCGGGCCTCACTGGGATGCGGCGACCTGATGTGCACCAGCCAGAAGGCAAGGGAAGTCCAAGCAAATCGGGGATAATTTTGTCCTCAGCATCTGCACATGGCTACTGAAGCTCAGATCACATTACCCAGCTTTTGGTCTAGGCTTCCATCCCCTGCAGAAAAGGATCATTTCTTGTTTTCTGTTTCCAAGCACCTAGGCAGGCCCTGATGCAAAGTCGGTGCTCAAAACTGCTGAATAAATGAATGAATAAAGGAACTGCTTCCCCACCCCTCAGCAGGATATAATGCAAAGAACCATAGTAGGATCAAAATATCTGGATTTCAACGCCAATTTATTTGAACTCCTAAGGTGCAGAATAATGGGTAAGAAAACTTGCTTTGGGGAGGAGGGTACAGTTCAGTGGTAGAGCATGTGCTTAGCATGTTCAAGGACCTAGGCTCAATCCTCAGTACCTCATTTTAGAAAAATGAAACAAATAAATAAACTTAATTAACCCCCTCAAAAAATATTTTCTCCATTCAAAATTCAAAAAAAACCACCTTGCAATTGACACAACATTGTAAACTTGACTATACTTCAATTAAAAAAAAAACTTCTTGCCTTACAAGAATATATCTGGATTATGGAAGTTTGCAAATGTAAAATGCCTAGGGTACCACCTGCATAAGAAGAAGGAACTGTACAAATGTACTATCCCTCATTTATGAGCTATTTTTCCTTTGGGGAGATTATAACCTCTCAGAGATATTTTTCTCATATTAAAAAAAAAAAGAAAAAGAAAACATTACCTGATTCTCCATACTGCTGAAGAATCAGATAACCCTATGAAAGCATCTGACCCACAGAGTTTATTCAATAAATGTTTGTTGAATGAATGAATAAACAAGCAAAGTGAATGCTGCTCCCTGCCACAGACCATCATAATGGTACTGCTTGGAAATGCCATGCCCACGTTCCACCCAAATCTTCACTAACCACGTGGGTGACCTGGGCAGACCTGTGTGCTTCTCTCAACACCAGTTTATTCATAAATAGAAATGAGGGCAATAACACAAACCTAAAAGGGTTAGTGAGTCACGAATGAATAGTACCCCAACTTTGCAAGATGGAACTATTAAAGAAAATTGGGCAAAGAGTCCATAGGCCCTCTCCATATTATCTCTTACAACTACATGGGAATCTACATTACATCTAAAAATAAAAAGTCTATTATTTTAAAGAGGCTATTGAGTTTAAATCAGCTCACCATCTCAAATAAGGAACACACAGTACAAATAAGAGAATGCGCAGCCCATGAGATGCACTCAGTAAATATTCCCACTGAACCCACTGGTCCCTCCAAATTCAGAGCATGAGGATGTGTCCTCGTGGCCAGAGGCCACTGCACCTGAAGCTAAAAAAGCTAATGGTCCCCACTTTCAAAAGCCCCTGCCACCAACCTAGGTCTAATTTTGTATTTGTAATTTTTTTTCTTTTTATAAAATAGAAATCCCCAATTGCATAGCCTTCAGGTCACCAAAACCTGACCACAGAGATCATGATGGCAACCCTCCTTGGTGAAACAATAAAATGAAAAGCCATTTCCACAAGACCTGTGTGTAAATCTACTAGGGAACTTCATCCTGGACTGAGAGGAAGAGGACTGGGGAGGAGGGGGCAATCTGAGGCACACAGACCCATGGGCCACCTGTCCCACGATGGACATTACACTCAACCCTCACCCTCCAGGAACTTCAAAATACACACAGACAGAGTGATGTGGACAATATATATGTATTTTTAAAGAAATTCCGACTCTCTAGCAGGTCTTGTATCTACCGAGACACAAATGGCTTATGTGTATAATGTTTCACAAAAGCCTTAAAACATTACCACCCCAACTTGACACATTAAGAAACTAGGGATAGAGGTTTATCACATTGTGCAAGATTAGAGAGATGCCACATCAGACACTGTATTTAAACCCAAGCCTTTGCTCCAGTGCTCACACAAGAAAGTGTGACATACTGCCCCTTTCCTGCCCTCTCCCTGCAATAAATCTCTGAAGAGTCTTTTCTGTGCCATGTGGAATCACAATCACGTCAATTTACCACAAAGAGCTATGTGACTCCTTGGAGGACGTGTCAAAATCTAAAGGGTTGTGATGGGAGGAGAGATTTGAATTTTCTGTTTCTCAAAGGAAACATGGCTTTAAAAGAAACTGAAAAGCACTTATCTAGTCTAAGCCCTCATTGTGCAGAGAAGGAAATGGAGGCTCAGAAGAGATGAGGAAAGGGACTTATTAACAAATATTGCCTCAGTGCAACACCAAGCCAGCCCTGGGCCCTTCTGGGGGAGTACCTGGAAGGCCCAGGAAAATGATTGTTAGAAAAAGGAAAGAGAAGAAGCATACAAGGCCCTGTCTCTACACCACCATACCATGAAGTTCCACCAAATTATCCAGTATTGGGTGCAGCCAAAATTTAGGTGGGCTAAAGAGGTTATAGAAACCTGGAAGTCTCAACCATAGTGGAAATTCCAACATTTACTGTTTTTTTCCAAGTTCAAGCATCAGTTCAGTGGGCGCTCCATACGAGGGACTACACGAGGCCTGGAGTTCTCCCAAATACAGATCTCTATTATCACGTGTGCAAACCACACACAGGCCCACCAGAAGAAAAACGCCCACACATAAGATGGAACTACTGAAACAGAAAAGAGCCAACCAGCATATATTGCTAGCAAAAATGGTGCTGCTAGAAATAGACTCATGGACATAGAAAGCCAACTGTTGTTAGCAGGCAGGAAAGGGAGGATTAACAGATACACATTAATAAATATAAAATAAATGACAAGGACCTACTATATAGCACAGGGTACTATTTTCAATTTCTTGTAATGAGTTGTACTAAAAACAATCTGAAAAACATTTATATACATATGCATAAGCTTATAACTGAATCTCTGCTGTACATCTGAAGCTAACATGGTAAATTTACAACACTTCAATAAAAAATAATTTTATATAATAAGTAAAAATAAAAGCAACGCCATAAAAAAAAAAAGTAAAAGAACACGGTAATCCCCTTAGCTGTAGGTGGTGGAGAACTCTGCAAGCACCAAGTCCACTCGAATACTCCAGCACTGGCGGTCACTCATTCTAACCATCAGAGAATCACTTGGCTTCTACGAGGTTACTTTTCTCTTCAGTGAAAGGCTACAGTTGCATCTAATGATGTATTGAATCTCATCATTCACAAACCCAAGATTTCCCATAGGCCTGGCTCTGGACAGATGAAAAGATAGGGTCCCAGATATATTCATGTGTAGAAGAAGTTTATGCCATAAAGACATTAATTCTTCCTGCTTTGATAGACAGATTCATTGCAATTCTGATTAGAATTCCTCCCAGATATTTCATGGAATGTAACAAGTTAATTTATGGTCAGGAACAGCCAAGAAACTTCTTTAGAACCACCACTGGGAAGGGGTGGATAGGTCATGCATTTCAACTGGTCTTTCTGATGTGATGAAAACGTTCTGGAATAATAATGGTTGCACAAATGTGAATATGCTAAAAGCTGCTGAATTGTAACATTCAAGTGGGTGGACTTCATGGTGTGTGAACAATATCACAATAAAGCTGTTATATGAAAAAATCCTTCTTGCCAATTATTTTTCCCTCTATACTACTAGTCTGTCCCACAATTTAAGTAAAACAAACAAACAAAAAAAAAACAAAACAAACCAGATTTTGCCAGGAGCTCTTTAGGAGTGCAATGTCCCTGGGTCTCCAACGCCTCAGGTTGTGCTGTTCCTGTTAACACACAGTAGCTGGGCTGGACTAGTTAGGGACTATAAGTATCTTTTTAAGATCGACGGTCTCACGTTTCACCCTGGGAGAGTGAATGATGGAGGATGAGACAGCCTCATGCCTTCAGCTCATTTTTAACTGAACCAAGCCCTGCTTTCACCACTGTAATCCCTCTCAGTATAAAAACATGTGACATCAACAAGCACCGCCATCATAACACCTGAAAGTGTTCAAGGTACTTACCTGGGGCAGAAATCCTGATCAAGGAGACAGAAGCTCCCTCAGCACTGCCGCTCCCTTTTCCCGACTCCACCAGGAGAAGCTGGGAGTTACAGCCACGGGCTCTCAGCCTGGGGAGCAGCGCCCACGCCGCTAATCTGGACCTCAGGGATCGGGAAAGGGAGAGGAAGGCAGCCCCGGGGTCGCGGGGCAGGGAGAGCGGGGTGGGGGACGCGGGCTGCAGCCCCGCTCGGAGGCCAGCCCCAGCCCCAGCCCAAGCCGCCCGCCCCGTCCGGGTGTGCAGACCCCGCCCGCCCGGGACACAGCCCGCCCAGTGGTGGGGACGGGTCGGCGGCCAAGGAGAGGAAGACCGGGAGGGGAGGACTCGCCGGCGGGAGAGGGGAAGCGGATGCCAGCCGCGGACTGAGGGGAGCCCGGCTGGGTCAAGAGGCGGCAGGGGCACACCTGGCCCTGGGCAGCTGTGGCCGGTGCGCCGGGGCAGGTGGCGCGGGCAGAGGGGTCTGGCCCGAGCAATCCAGCTGAACACACGCTGACTGGCGCCCTGGGGGGCTGTGACACGCCGACCGCCCTCCCGCAGCCGCCTCACCCCTTTCCCGATATCCCCTCACCTTGCACTTCCACAGCCAGAGGCCCCGGCCCCAGGCAGTAGCCAAAGGCCTACAGGGCGACAGAGCTGAGAAGCCATTGGGGCCGATCCCCGGCTCGGAGCTGGAGCTTCCAACCCGCGGTCCAGCTGGCAGCAACTGCGCATGCGCAGGAGGGCCAGCGATCCGCTCTGGGTCCTGAGAGAGAAGGGGAACCGAGGGAGGGAGAATAGGGGAGGAGGAGGGGAGGCGGGGAAAAGTGGAGGGAGACACATGGACAGGAGGAGCAGAGGGAAGGCAGTTATCTGGAATTGGGAGGGGAGTAACAGAGATGGGGAGAAAGCGTTTTACCTCTTGTGGCACCCCGAAGGAGGCAGCAGTCCTGCCTATACACCCTTCTCTTACCAGTCATTGCCCACAGCTCATATTTTACGTCCCTGGCCCAGCCCTCCAGCTAAGGTCTCTGCAGAAACCCTACGGGTATCATACCCGTTGCCCCCACAAGGAGCTAGGTTTACTGTTGCTCAGGGAACCAAGCACCCGCAGGTGTTGTTTCTCAGAACTACCTTGGGAAGAGTACATATTCCCCTTTTACACGCTGGGAAACAGGCAGGCACGATCTCTGCCTTAGCTCCATTGTCCCAAATGTTGGGCTGGCAGGGAGCGGGAGGTAAAATGTCAGAGCCCCAGAAGGAGCAGACTGCCTGAGTGTTGGTGTAGAGTCCCCATCCCTCCTGGGTAAACCACACCCCAACCTCGGGGAATAATCAAGGGCTCACCGTAGGCCCCTGTGTGTGGGAGAGCTGCCCTCAGTCCCAGTGTCCAACTTGCTAGGTAGGTAGAAGTGTTATTGAGTCCAAATTCATTCTCCTCAGTGCAGGACAGGCCAGTAAGTTGGGAGACCAAGTGTTGGGGCATGGAATAGCAAGTTTCTGTAGACCTAGATGGCAAACTAATGTCCTGGAAAACCATCTCCCCAAGTCACAATTCAGGCTGCTTTCCTATGTGCTTGGTTTTTGCAAACTTCTTGGTGTAGGAATTCCTTCTTGTTAGAATCCTTTGTTCTTGCAGCTATCTCCCTGGGTCAGATCCCTGTAAACCTCCAACAAAACAAACGTTATTTTCTATTCTGCAACGTGTTATCTTTATATGATTGGAAAAGTGTTAAATACCCTTAAAGGTCAGAGCCTTCAGAATAGGCTCTCCTGTATATTTTAGGCTCTAGGCAACATTGTTTTACAAGCAAGAAGAAGCCTAGGAGACAGAGCACAGGGTTAAAGTCAAAGGAACAGATCTAATATGGAGTCAGATTTCTTCTTTTCTATTACTGTGGCAGAAGCCACTTGAGGATTTAAATCCCTTAAAGTTAAAAATAAGTAAAACTTTAAAGGAATTTACATACATTGGTGGGAACTTGCATAGCATATCTGGAAAAGCACACAAAGGATTGTAAACATTGGCATCTCCAGGGAGGCGTGTAAGAACAGAGGATGAGGGAAAACTTCTTTCACTTGAGTATTTTTTGCTCTGTTTGAATTTTTTTAACCATATGCATATATTTCTTTTTCAGTTAAAATAAATGTGTAATGGAGCAAAGGAGTAACTAGTTCAGCAAATACAGCAGCCATAGACTCACTGAGTCATCATTTTCGATTTAAGCCAGGAAGCATTGATTGTCTCTCTCCTATGTGCCCAGTGCTGTTTTAAAACATTTTTATATATTTTTTTTATAAAATAATAACATGCTATCCCTCACCCCTGCTCAGGGCTGGTGGGAAACCAACTGAGTTTTTATTGAGTTGTTTTCCAAGGAGTAGAGATGAGTTATAAACAGAACACAACTTCAGGGCAAAACAGGAGGACTGGTTTTCCAGCAGGCCAGATAGCGATGACGGGTTTTCAATAGAGGCGCACAGAGGCTGAGAGAGAAAGCCTCCAGGACCCTACAGAAAGCTGCCCACAGTGCCTTCTCCATGGCACTACTGAAATAGGAAAGAACAAATCTGACTCCATATTAGATCTGTTCCTTTGACTTTAAACCTGTGCCCTGTTTCCTAGGCTTAGTCTTGCTGTTTCTGCACCTTTTGTGAAACAATGTTGCCTAGATCCTGAAATATACAGGAGACCCTATTCTCAAGGCTCTGACTTTGAAGGATATTATCACTTTTCCATTCGTATAAAGATAACAAGATACAGAATAGAAAATAACATTTGCTTGTTGGAGGTTTACACGGATCTGACCCAGGTGAAGAGCTGCAAGAACAAAGGATTCTAAAAACAAAGAATTCATACACCAAGTTTGCATCAACCAAGCATTCCTGCTTCCCCTTTTTAATATAAGAAGAGCCTGAATTCTGACTTGGGATGATGGTTCTCCAGGACATTGGTCTACCATCTTCTCCACTGGCTTTACAAATTAAAGCCGCTATTTCTTGCCCCAAATCCTTGTCTCCTGATGTGTTGGCCTATAATGCACGAGTAGAATAAGCGTGGACTCGGAAACACAAACATACATTGAAAGTACGCATTTGGTATATTAAATGACCTGCTTCCACTCGTATTCCTGAGGTTTTCTTCTCTTGACCACTCCTACTATATTTATGAAAAACCTGTCATGTGGACACATTTCCTTCTCTAGCCACTACCCTTCCATGTAAAAACTGATGCCAAGAAGGCAATGGAAGTTGCTAGAAGGTATTACCTGGCCAAAAAAGAGCAGAAGTGGGTTCTGGCTGATGTTCAGGAGCAGGCCGGGGCACCTGACAAGATGTCATAAGTACGGATAGACAGCTGGGCACCAAAGGAGAAGCTTCTAAACTTCCATGAGGGAATTGTTGGATAGGAAGGAACAGTCCCAGACTATAGCTCTGATCCCACCACGAGCTTCCTGGGCAAGGCTGGGCAAGTCATTTAAATTCTCTAGACCCGTGCTGTCCAACACGGGAGCCACCAGCCACATGCAGGATTATGATGTTATTCTGTAGCCAGACAGAATTATAAATAAACACTTTATTGCAAAGGGTCAGCAGGTATAATATTTAAAAACATTATTGGTTATCTTGCCCTAACAAGTTATTTTTGTATGTCTAGCTTTCTGTGGGTTGTAATGCCTGCAACTAATGTTTCCCTTACAGTGAGGTATTTTGAAATTATAAGTTACTGGACACAGTACACTCATATCACAGTTGAAAAAAACTGATTAAATAAGCAAGGTGATCTGACTTAGTAGTTATGAGCAGGGGCTCTGGGGCCAGCCTGCATAAGTATTAATTCTCACTCTCCCTCCAGGGAGTTCTGTGTGAATCTTGGACAAATTATTGTTGCTGTTGTTGTTGTTGTTGTCGTTGTCATTGTTATTGTTTGTGCCTCTTTTTCCTTACCTTTTAAATAGCGAGGAAAATGTAGACTCTATCCCCTACAGTGTTGGCAGGATTAAATGAGTAAACGTCTGTGCTGCCCACTTCCCTGGGTTTCAGCATTCTCCAGGCAATCAGTGCCAAACGCAGTGGCATTCTCCACTGTCTTCGTCAGTCTGGGATTCTGTAACAATTTACCGTGTGTCAGGTGGCTTAAACAACCAGCATATTCCTTATGGTTTGGAGGCTGAGGCTTTCAAGGTCAATGTATCTGGGAGAGGATTGCCAGCTCGAAGATGGCTGTCTTCCCACTATCTTCATGGCCCAGAGAGGAGAGAGAAGCAAGCACTTTGGGGCCCTGTATAAGAACACTAATACCATTCATGAGGGCAATACTCTCATGACCTCATTTTATCCTACTAATCACCTCCCAAAGGCCCCGCATTCTATATTATCACCCTGGGAGATGAGGTTTCGACATATGGATTTTGAGGGGATGCATTCAGTCCACACATCGGCTAACTCTCCCAAACATGCAGTCATCAAACCTGTAGCTAATTTCAAAATAATGTTTATATCTCTCTGCCCATTTCCATTCCTACATCTACTAACACTGAAGCCCTGCTACATTTTATTTCTTATTTTCCTTGTGAGGTTTAATTGATTCCTCTAACTCCAAGGATTCGCTCACTCCAGTCTTCTTGACAGCCCTGCCAGGTAGGTCTTCCTTAAAACACCTTCCCACTTCACCTGGTTGTTTTTTAGGTGTAAATGTCAGAATTCTCTCCACACCCCATCCTAGACCTTTAATCCCTTACACTACCACTCACTATGTTATTTTCCTATTACCACTGTAACAAATTCCCATAAGCTTAATAGCTTAAACCAGCACAGACTTATTAGCTTATGGCTGTGGATGTCAGAGATCCAACACAGTTCTCATTGGGATAAATTCAAGATACCAGCAGGGTTCCTTCCTTCTAGAGGGTCTAGAAGAGAATGTTTCCTTTTTTTTTTCCAGTTTACAGAGGTCACCCACCTTCCTTAGCTTGTGCCCCTCAACTTCCTCCATTTTCATGGTCAGCAGCCTTTCTGAACATTGCTCCATCGCTACACCTCCCTCTGATTTTAAACTCAGCTGGGAAATATCCTCCAATTTAAGGACCCCTGTGATTACATTCAGCGCACCTGGACAATCCAGACTACTCACCCTATTGTCTCATCTCAGGATCCCCTTGTCCCATCCCACTCAGGCAGTATGTATGTGGCTGTGACATTCACCTTGTGTAACATTTCCTCATGAGCAATTTATGGTTCAAGGCACTTATAAGTGACTTTTTGTTTTTCTTCCTTATCCTTTCTACATTCAGTTTGTCTGGTGAGATTATATGAATCCATTTTATTTGTGCCCCTGCACTAATCTATAATAATGTATCATGGGTTTAAAGGCTAACTAATAGACAATTTAGGAGACAGAAATCCTCTAAGATTTTTAATCCTAAAATATCTGTCATCCCTTTTGCCATGTACAGTAACATGTCACAGGTGGCTACCTTGTGGCCGGGGAGGGACATGATTCTACCATCACACTCCCCTCATTCTTACCAATGTGCTGATCAACTAACCAAGGATCTATGCTCTCCAATTCACTCACTTCCTCCTCCTTTCCATTGACTATCCTGTTCCCACCGCTTCCTTCATTCACCACATCAGGATTTCATGACCACATTCTCCCCTAAATGAAATGGGTATCTTGCATCTAATGTCTGACAGCTGTTCTTATTGTATATGCACACACTGACCTACACATAATCCCGTCCATCTCTTTATTTTCCTAGAATCTTCCAGAAGAATCAGTTCCATGATGATGATGATGATACTGACAATGATGACAGGGGCCTCTCAAGGATTCTGATAAAGAGGGAATCGATAAAGGGAGGGAATCATTGCAAAATTGCCCCAGAAACAGGCTTAAAGGTAAATAACTCTTATAGTGTTTAATGAAATTGACTAATATTTAACTATTTTTAAGACTTTATATCACTGAATTTAAAATTTTAACGGGAATTTTCATTCACCACTAACCAAGATTCAACTCTGGGACCAAAATCTAAGGATTTCTGTCTTCTAAAAAATTGTCCACTAGCCTTTTAAACACGTGATCCTTTTAAAAAGTTTAGTGCTGGGCTGAAAATAAGCAGGATTCATATAATCTCACGAGACACAGTGAATGTGGAAAGACTAAGAAATAAAAACAAAAAGCCATTCATAACGTCTTGAACTTTATGTTGCTCACAGGAGAAAATGTTTGCCAATGTGTGTGTCACATCAACATGACGACTGAGTGGGATGGGGAAGCTGATCTTCCTCATCAGTCATTTATGCTGATTTGTTAGATGCCAAAACAGTTTCCTCATTGAAATTGCTTCTAACAAGTATGGAAGAATTTAGGTTCTACCAAAAGCAGGCTAAATATTTTCCCCTGCTTTCAGGTCTCTGGACTGAATGTCCCCACAAGAAGGACATGGTTATGTTTCATAGGGAAGTCTTCCTGAGAAGCAACAGGCTTTTCTAGGGCAGAACTGCAGGGCCCCCCATGGAGGGCTGGAGGAGGTCTAGAGGGGACACTGGAAAAACAGCAGGAGTGAATTCAGATACTGCTGCTCAGGTCGCCAAAGACAGCATTGCTATCTCTAAGGATATGACATTCTCCCAAATTTTCCATGAGTGAAGGAGCCTGTGAACACTAAGCAGGTTGTTAAGACACAGCAGCACATAATTTGCGTGACAACACAATTAGAGTATGATTTGATATTTGGAAAATAACTAGCCCATTGTTCTTTGAAACTGCAGCAGTAGCAATAGAAATAAAAAAGACTGAGCCGTCTTGGAGACAACAATCAATAAACAATTCTAAATCTGCAGAATTCCTTGACAATATTCAAGCAATGAGCTAGATGTGTGCTGCAGATACCTCTTACTGCAGGGCTCACTCCTGCAAAGCATAGAACTAGTTTCTCAGCACACAGAGGGAACCAAGTCAAGATTCCTAATCTTTTGAGATTTACTAAATGGCTGGAAAGGTCAGACAAGTACATACAGGCAAATATGATTAAGTGTAATCAAATAATATCAAATGTGATTTGAGCACAGACGAAAGAGAAATTCCTTTCACCTGGGATCTAGAGAGACTTCTTCAGAAAATGTGGCTTTGGAGACGGCCAAAGACATGGGTGGAATTTTGGCAGAACAGGATGTAAGGAATTTAAAAACTTATTCTATAATTCATATAAAAATTCAAAGGATCCCAAAAATCCAAAACAACTTTGAACAAGAAAAACAAAGTTGGAAGACTTGCACTATCTGATTTTCAAACTTTTTTTATAAAGCTACAGTAATCAGAAATTAGGGTGTTGGTGTAAAACAGGAAAATAGAATAATGGAACACAATAGAATGTTCAGAACTAAACCAAGACTTATACAGACAATTGATTCTCAAAAAGGATGCTGTGGAGAAAGGATCTTTTCAGCATGTAGTGCTGGAACAATTAGATCGTGATACGCAAAAAAAAAAAAAATGAACTTTGATCCACACCTCACAAAATATACAAAATTTACCTCAAAATGGATCATAGATCTTAATAGGAAATCTAAAACTATAAAACAGCTAGGAGAACAAGCATAGGCTTAAGGTTTATGGCCTTGGGTTTGGCAAATTTTTCTTTGCTATGACACCAAAAGTATCATCTATTTTAAAAAGAAACTGATAGAGTGAACTTTATGAACATGAAGACTCTTCAATGCTCTTCTAAACACTGCTAAGCAAATGAAAAGACAAGCCATAGACAGAAGCTATTTGCAGATCATATATCTGATAAAGGTCTCTCTTTGTATCTGATCCAGAATAAAGAGGTCTCAAAATTCAATAATAATTCAAACACCTGAATGAATGAGGCCAGAAAACACACTTCAGTAAAGATATCCAGATGGATAATAAGCATATGAAAAGATGCTGATTAAAGGTGTCATTAGTCATTAGAGAAATGCTTTTAAAAACCACAGTGAGATACTAGTTCACATACATACTAGAATGAATACAGTTAGAAAGACTGACCTTACAAGGTGCTGGCAAGGAAGTAGAGCAACCAGAACTGATACACACCACGAGGAATTTACAATAGTACAACCATTTTGGAAAAGTCTTTAACAGATTCTTTTAAAAAGGTAAACACCTGTGTACCATATAATCCAGACATTCCTCATCTGGTGCTTTAGAAAGGAAAAGCATATGTCCATACAAAGACTTGTAACCAAACATTCACTGCTATTTTATTTATAATAGCACAAGTTGTAAATAACCCATGCATCCATCAAGAAGTAAATGCAGAAAGAAATGATGGTCTATACAAACACTGCTCACAATAAACTCTTCAGTAAAAACTCAGCACTAAACAATACTCTACTATAAGACAAACAAGCTATTAATACAGCAACACAGATGATTCTCAAAATAATTACACTGAATGAAAGAAGTCAGACAACATAGAGTAGATACTGCATGAATCCATTCATATAAGGATCTTGAAAATGCAAACCACTATGTTGTGATAGAAAGCAGATCAATGGTTCCCAGGGGAAGAGACGGGGAGGGAGGGAGGGACAACAAAAGTCAGGAGAGAAGCTTTGTGGGTGATGTGTATGTTCACTGTCTTGAGTGTGGTCATGGTTCCTTGGGGATATACTTACGTCAAAACGTATTAAGCTGTACACTTTAAACGTGTGAAAATTATTTTGCCAAGTATACCTCAAAGCTGTTTTAAGAAAAAAGGCACTTTAGTCCTGATCCACCTCAGCGCCTGATTGGAGTGACATGATCAGTCCCTCACACTGTCTGCCTAACGGGAAGGTAGAAAAGCTCTCACGGAAGATAACATGGATTTTTCATTTACAATGTCTGCCATGTAATAAAGAATTTCTAGACATGCAACATGTCCAGACTATATGACAGATAACATGAGAATAAGGAGCATTAGACAAAGGATGCAAACCCCAGGTGATGTAGGCATCAGAGTTACCAATAAAGGCTATAAAATACTTTTAATATATTCAAGAAAATAAGGAAATGATGGGACAATAGATAACAGGGTAGAGACTTTCACCAGAGAAATATACTGGAATGTATTTTTAGGATAAGTCAAACTGATACTCTAGAACTGAAGCTTTCAGCTCTGGAAACAGGTAAACAGAGCTAATTAGGATCCCTTTTAAGTAAAACTTTCAGTAATTCTGGGTAAAATATAACAACAAATTAACACAGAGCTAACTATGGAGAGAGAAGTTCCCTGATGACAATACAAAGAGGACACTTAAAGCCCAGAGTGGTCATCTTGTGAGCTGATGCCACCGCACCCTGGAGGGAAGGGGTTTTCATCTGCACATAAATAGGGATACAATGTCCATGTAAGAAAAAGGGTCCATACCAGATGTAGAAGACTCTTCCTCTATATCTATATAGTCAGAGACAGAGATGTAAAGTGGCAGCAGAGGTCACAGTGACACAGGGCCCTGGGCCAAGCAGTGTGAGCACCTCTGCAAGCTGGGAAAGGTAGGATGACGAATCCCTCCCAAGAGCCTCGGTGTGGAACTTAGCCTTGGCCACTCGTTGGTTTTACCCACTGACATTGACTTTGCACTACTGCACCCTAGAACAGTGAGAAGATGAATGTGTATTGCTTTAAGCCACTGAGTCTGTGGTCCTTTGTTACAACAGCAATAGGAAAGGAACTCAGGAACCAATATGAACTTGAACCACAGGCTGCCTGCTGTGCTGGCAGGAAGTCCTTTGTCTCTGATCCTGGGGGAGTGTCCTGTCCTCTGGCAGCATCCACAAACTACCTCATGCTAACTTGGCAGTTTGCAGAGGGTTAAATCTTATCCCTGCACAGTTCTTGATATTTAGTTAATAAAAATGATGGTGTCATCATGGGTATTTTTCCATCTTTTAAATACCCTTCAGTCTTCTAATAAAGCTACTTCTAATTAAGAGACCGTGTAAATAGTTTTCAATCTTCATAATAAATAACTGTGGTTTTATCTGGTTACTTAAATTATGAATAATAATGTTCACATTTGTAAAAGTTATTAAAATCAACATTGTTTAATGAAAATATCATTTCTTTTCGCATGAACATGTATTAACTACAAGAAATGTTCCATGCTTTCTTCTACGATTTACTGTTAGAGCCTTAAAGAATAATATTTTCCTCAAAAGATATTACGGCAAAGGGATTTCTTTTGGTGGAACTGTTCCGGCATCAAATCTGGTGCATGTCTCAGGCCACTGGCAACATAGAGATGATAGAAATTAGGAGGCATTATAAACACAGAATCATTTTTAAAGGAATTAAAAAAACTGGATGTGTGTAAACAAAGAATCAGAGAATATTCTGGTGAAATAAATGTATTTTTCAGCTTAAGCAAGACATGGGGTGAATAAATCTGAAATGAAAAAACCACCCAGAGATTAGCAGCGAGTCATGCACGCAGTGTGAATGATCAAAACCAAGTTGTTTCCAAACCAGTGTGCAGGCTTGATGCCTTCATGAATCAAATCTGTGTGGCACCAGGCCACCTCGAATACATGTTGATGAGGTATTTATAAGCCCTTCACCATCCCAAATCAAAGCCCACGCACGAGCCACAAGACCATCACCTACACATTTGGAAAACACACAACATGGTGAATAGCACTTTTCTTGTTCAGTAGCCGGTGGCAGCGAACTGTCAGCAGACAGAGATACAGGGACACAGAGGCACCTCCCCTCACTCAGCTGATAAACTTCCGTGCATCCCTGGGGACAGGATTGTCATAAAATGCACCATGGATTGATCCTCCTCCTAGGAAAGGAACCGTAGTGCTGTCATTAGGTTTGAGCAGGGGTGGGTGGAGGATCTCAGAAGAGTTGTTTCAGCACACCAATAGAATTCTTGGCCACCGTGACCACGAAAGACAAGTCCCCTGCCATCCCGGTAGGCACTTGGGCTCCTGACAAAAGCTGGGCTCAGTAAAGGGTTGAGTAGAAGGCACAGACCTGAGGGATGCCCCAGCAATAGGCAGGAGGTAGGGCCTGGTTTATACTGCTCTGGGTGTATCCCAGACTCATCCGAATACGAAATCAGAAATTTGCAAAACAGCAGAGCTGGGGTGGGTCATCTACTCCAGACTCCTCACCTTACAGTTAAAAGGGTGGCAACACTGACAGGCAAAGCAACGTGCTAAAGGCAGAGCGTGGAAGTGGCAGTGCCAGATGAAACGCAGCGTGCAACCCCCGTTCAAGGCCGCTGACTCTGACGACGGGGCCAAGGTTTCCAATGAGGAGAATAAGACAGTGTAAATACTTTGTTCCCCCTAAAACCCCAAATGTTTTTTAAAGGCACAAAAACTCACCTTAACTAGATCTCTTCTGAGGGGGCTCTCTTCTGCTTCTTCGTCTTTCTGTCTCCATTTCCCTCTCTCAGACACAAACACATTCAGTTTTGTGAAAGGGGACTTCCTTCCATACAAAGACAGACTTCACATCTTCAGAAAGATACCTGAGAAAGCACGTTTCTCAATTCAAGTCTTTGTGTGAGTTCTGGGCAACTGGCTTATTTTCTAGA
This sequence comes from Vicugna pacos, assembly GCF_048564905.1. Classification (NCBI taxonomy): domain Eukaryota; kingdom Metazoa; phylum Chordata; class Mammalia; order Artiodactyla; family Camelidae; genus Vicugna; species Vicugna pacos. The sequence continues at coordinate 660,126 of NW_027328786.1, forward strand.
ACAATCGGTAGTTACAAAATCAGGAAATCATCTTCCACAAAGGCAGAGTTCTGGTCCGTGTTGATAAAGTTGGGGATGTCACATTTCATGAGTCTGTTCGGCTCCTCCTCTGGCCACCTGCTGCATCTGATGGCTTCCTGGAGCCGAATAACACTGTAAAGGGCTATGGTAGGGATACCAGCTTTGGCCTTGTCCAAGTGGTCCACTTCATTGATGTAGCAGTGAAAGAGGGACCTAGATTCGTCATTGCACTGCCAGAGAACACCTTGGGCAGCAGCGGTCTTCCAAAGTCTGACACAAAGCTGTTGAGTCTAAATCTCTTCTCGGGAGACTCTGCATTGCTACAAAGAAAACCAAAATAAAATATCGTTCACAGTGTAGCTCGGTGACCTGAAGAATCATAGTTTTTGCCATCTACTGAGAGTAAATCCCTGCACAGAGCATGCTGACATGCACTGGAATTGAAAGACATCACTTCTGAACACATACAATTAAACCCAAGGCAAAAGTCTAAAGTGAGGGCCCATGGACCATCCTAAAAAGACATCGTTCCCTGAGAATCCTCAATATTGGTGCCTCGCACACCAGTGTTTCTCCGTGGGACACTCAGATCTCTTCATCAGGATTCGTTAAAGTGCTTCTTAAAATGCAGAATCCTGGGGTGCACACCCTCAGAGTCTCCAGAGGTAGCGACTGGTAGTCTGTATTTTCATAGCCACCAGGATAACTAAACATGCTCAGGTTTAGCACCGCAGTCTACATCGGGTCACCTGAGCATCGACAATTCTGTCTCACGGGATGGGGGGTGCCATGTGTGTCAGGGTGCTGTCCTACCCATGTGTCTCCCCTGATTCTCAGAACTGACAGTGCTGCCCCATTGGGCACGAAATACCACCGTTTCACAATGCATACGCAGGGCGCCCGACTGAAAAACAATCAGTGATAGGAGAGGGGACAAAACTCAGCTTCCTGTTACCTTGTTTCACTTACTGTGGGACGAGTGATCAATTCAAGGGTAATAAATCAGTGAATGAGTGAATAACATGACTCGCGTTAGTCCCACGAGTGCCTGGAAGAGCAAGCCTGGGCACATTGAGAACCATAACAGCCCATCTACTTAAATGTCATCCTCCACAGATCTATGTAAAGGTTACTTCCACCCAGGCAGTGACTCCAGAAGGGCAAGAATCATGTATGAACACACTCTCAAATCCAGAACAGAACCTGACAACAATTAGGCTCTGGAGTCTGCGTTTAGCGAGTGTGGAATCTCAGTGATTCCAGCTCTTACACCTTGCCTTCCCATCCCACCACACACGATATGGCCCTTATGTCCAGTTCTCCCGGGGCTGGGGCCACGGAACCCATTTATAGGACTGGAAGAATCTGATCATTTAAACCATCCCCCAGATTATCATCAAGAGTCACCTGCATTTCAGGGATCAGTAATCCCAGAAGCTTTGCAGTTCAGGCAGCTGAGGGATTTTTATATCAGCTCTGTCTTCTACTGTGACTGCCTGGGTGACATCAGACAAGGAATTCTGAAAAGCCTGAACTTTTCCTTTCAGGAATAATCTAATTAACAAATCTCGTTGACCACTCAACAAATGTGATGTGAAGATCAATAATTTACACAGGAGTACAACATTCACTAGGTCGTGGATTTAGAATCAGAGGAAAATCATTTTAGAAAGATTGACAGAATGTAGCTTTAATGCGAATTTAAGTATTCTTACATTTCAGTAAATCATCTTCCCCTACTTATCACTTCACCCAAGTTTAAAAGATGTCTGAGAACAGGGATGAGTGTGTCAGCAATCTGAGACCCAATAACCTAAAATGTCACCTAGGAAAAAGAGGGGAGTAACACATTTTTAAAAAGCATGGTGAGGATGGCGGGGCCATCCCCAACCCCAGACTAAGAAGCTCTGAGTAATAGCTTTCCTGCATGTCTGGGGCATCAGCTGATGTGAAAATCCACCCAGAAACCTCACTGTCCAGCAGCTCTTCCATAACACAGGCTACACTTTCTCAGAATTAAGAATTGCGTCCAGTAACCACTTCGCTGAAGAATAAAGACAAAGGAGAACAAGAGAGTTCTGCCCCTCCCAAGGGAGAGCCCAGACCTCGGGCTGCATGCACTGCGCCCACCTCCCTGGAGAAGAATAAACTGGAGAAGGGCGTTCTGCGAAACTGCGGCAGCAAAGGTTGAGATGGGAACAAATTGACCAGCTGGCCAGGGACAGCCCCCTCCGTCGCTGCCTTGGCGGCTGCCTCAGCCCTCTCAGCCCATCCTGCCCACCTCCGGTGGCTAAGCTGTCAGAGAAATTGCTTTGCGACCTGGAGCATCAGAGGCTGCCCTCAGGCCAATCTGCGGAAAAGATGGGAGCTAAACCCCCAGCTCCCGAGCGGCAGGCTCCATACCCCCGCCAACACCCCGACGCCCCCGCACCCTACCGCAACCCCGGGGAAATATGACCCGAAGAAGTGTGACCTGGGAACGAGGGGCAGCAGAGGCCGCCCCCACGTCAGGCCTGCAGAGAGATTGGAGCTTATCCTCCAGCTCTCCAGGGGCAGCCCCTGTCCTCTCCACCTCCTGATCTCACCGCGCCCACCTTCCAGGAGCAATCAGACCAGGTGTGGGGTGTCAGGCGAATCTTGCGCCAGAGAGGACGTCCCCAGGCCAGGTCAGGGGAGAGGAGAAGAAGTGGCCCCATTAGGCGGGGCAGCCGGCCGTCGCAACTGCCTCTGCCCCTCGACCACATCGGGCCCGTCTCCCAGGAGCAAGCTGACCTGGAGACGGGCATCCGGCTTCTTGGGCAGCAGAGGACGCCCCCAGGATTGGTCACGGGGAAGAGGAGAGCAAATTGACAGGCTCCGCGCTGCAGGTCTTCTACCCCCGCCATCGCCACCCCCGCACCTTAAAGGCACCGCCCAGGGCGCCCCTCCCCCAGCAGGCTGAGTGGGACAGGTGCGTCTGGTGACCTGGGGCAGGAGAGGCCACTCCCACACCAGGCCATCGGGGAGACGGGAGCCAATCCACCAGCTCCCCAAGGCAGCCCCTACCCCCGCAGCAGCCACCAATCTTGCCCATGACCTCACAGTGGCCTCCTCTAGGGAGCAGGCTGACCTGGAGATGGACGTCCGACGAACTTGGGACAACAGGGACCGCCCCCAGGGCAAACCATGGGGGGAAGTGGGAGCAAATGGACAAGTTCCATGGGAAAACCTGCCGCTGCTGCCACCACCCCCAAAGTACCAAGTCCAACTCCCGGGGTCAGGCCGACTAGGATACACGCGTCTCATAACACAGGGCAACAGCGACCGCCCCCAGGACAAGACGCGGGGAAGATGGGAGCAAATGGTCCGCTCCCCCGCTGCAGGCCCCCGACCACCGCCACCCCTGCACCCTGACTACCCTGCCTCCCGCCCCCAGCAGGCAAAGTGGGACAGGGGTGTCCCGGGACCTGGAGCAGCAGAGGCCGCCTTCAGGCCACGCGGTGCAGACATGGAGCTAATCCACAATCTCCTCCGGGGCAGCCTCCCTATGCCTGCAGCCACCACCTTACCAGCCCCCTGACCGCACCGCACCCATCTCCCAGGAGCAAGCTCACCTGGAGTCGGACCTCAGGCAAATCTCCGGCGGCAGACGTCGCCCCCAAGCCAGGCCGTGGGGGAGAGAAGAAATGGAGCAACTCCCTGGAACACATCCCCTGCCCCTGCCGCCTCCGCCGCCGCCTCCCAGGAGCAAGCTCATCTGGAGACCCGCGTCCCACCTCTAGGGCAGCAGAAGCCGCCCCTGGCTCCGCCTCTGGGGAGAGCGGAGCGAATTGATCGGCTCCCCCGCGGCAGCCTCCCTCCCCCCGTGGGTCCCGCACCTTAACGGCCCCGCCCCTACTCCGCACTCAGCAAGCTGAGTGGGACAGGAGTGTCCGGCGACCTGGGGAAGAAGAGGCCGCTCCCAGGCCCAGCAGCCGGGACAAGGCAGCTATTCCACCCGTTCGCCAGGGGTAGGCCCGCTCCGCCCCTCTGCCGCTGCCACCGCCCTCTGACCTAACCGCCCCACCTCCCAGGAGCAAGCTTACCTGGAGTGCAACATCTGGCGAATCTCCGGCGGCCAAGCCCCACCCCAGGCCAGGCTGCAGGGAAGAGAAGAAATCGATCGGCTTGCCCGGGCAGCCTCCCAACCGCCACCGCCGCCGCCGCCGCCCAAAAGCATTGCAATAGCCCACCGGGGTCAGGCTGACTGCAAGGATGTGCACTTGCCTTCTTATCCTGGCCAGGTCCCTGAGCACCTCCCTGCATCCCTACACTCCCTGCACCTCTGCACCCCTGCTACTCTCTGCAATTCTGCATCCCTCCACCCCCACATCCCCTGAAATGCCTGCGCCCTCCACAGCCCCTGCACCCCTGTCACCAGTTACACTTTTGCACTGCTTACACTCCTGCACCCCTGCATGTCCCACACACCACCTCTTGGGCCTTTGGCAGAGTCTCTGCTGTTAGACCAATGCACAGTGACTCACTCTTTGCCAGTATATGATGCATCAGTGGACGTCAGGGGTTGCCTGCAGGAAGGTACATGTTCCTGGTCACTAGCCTGGGCCACTAGGGTGATCTCTGTGAGGTCACCCAGGACGGGTTCAGAGATGCTGTTCTCTGGGAAGAGAGGAGTTGAAACCGGTCTTGAGGGCAGAGCTGTGCTCACCAGGCCGTCCACGCTTCATGTTTTACACAGGGCTTCGGAGAAGTGAAATGGATCCGGCCAAGTAATACCGGCCTGCTGTGAGCCCACCTCAGTCCTGGGCTCTGAGTCAGACCGACTGGCTCCCTCAATCAGGGCCCAGTTTGGGCACCTGAATGGTCCCTTTGAGGCATCCCAACAGTTCTCAGGATGAAGTCTGGCTGCTTCCACCCCATGGCCCTCCCTCCTACTGTGCTGGCCTCAGGAAGGTTCCTTATATGGGGAAGAAGGCAGCCCACACCCTACCCCACCCCTCACCTTTCTCTAACCCAGGCTGGTGCTCTCTCTGCCCCTCAGAGTCTGGGAAGCCATCCCTCTTCAGTTATGTCCCTTCTGAGATGGACTTGCTTCCACTCAATTCTAGGCGAGGATGCACCATGGAATGCACTGGGTAAGAGAACCAAAATAAATAATTTCTTCTGTGAGGTTGCCTGTTTATCTACTGGGGCTGGGCTGTGTGTAGTTTGCTACAGCTATTGGTGTGAGAGGCTAAAACAGCCTGTGTGTCCTTGTTTTCATCTCCCCGCTGTCTTTGGGTTTTCCCTAGACACTCCTGAGACATTTACTTCTGTTAGTATTATTCCTGTTATTACACACGGGCCCTACTGACATGGAGGTAAGGTGTTGGGGGAGCGGGACAGAGCAGGGCATCTGCAGTCCTGTGATTAGTTCTCATTGAGCCTGTGCCCTGAGCTGTGACCTCCACAAGTGTGTCTCTTTCCCCCCACCCCAATTTGGGTGACACAGAAGGGATTTCCCTTCTCCCAGGTTGGTTAGGCTCTGGTAAAATAATTTCTCATTAAAAAAACAAACAAAAAACAACTTCCCCCAATGAAACAGAATGTTCTGGGTGTATTTCAATACAGTTATTTTCTCCTCTCCAGGCAGGAAGCATGAGGAGTTATCCTCTGACCTTCATTCTGAGAACAGGAAATGGTCCTGGATGTAAAATACATGAAAAAGAGCATGGGGCCCCTCTGACTGGCCCCCTGGACTTGTCACACTCTGATTTCCCCACACTGAGCCTCCTGCTGGCCTCAGGGACCTGTTAAATCTGCCTGCCCCCGGGGTTCTTAAAAAAGCAGGTTCTGCCTTGGGAGCTGTGACTCTCCAAGCCTGCCCGCTGTTCCCTTTGCAACCTCTCTGGGTTGGAAGCAGCTTTCCCCCTCAGTCTTCTGGGATCTAAGAAGAGCAGTGGGTTTGCAGCTCCCTCAGATTTGGTGTTATTTTCAGGACAGGAGGAAGAACTTCTGAGCTCCACACGAGCTGGACCAGAGGCTGGAATCCTCCCTTCCTCTGCCACCGTGCAATCAGTGGCTGTGGTTCTAGCCGAGTTTCTGAAGATGTGGACTTAAACACACATATCCCAGCCCTCACAGGAGCACACAGTCCCATAAATCCCCCTAGTTTCCACTGGTAACTATGGAGCCGATGGGGACACGGGTTTCGGGACCACAGAGGCCTGACTGCACGACTTGCTCCGTGGCCTATTTACGTGGTTGCTCCGGGCCTTGTCTGAAGTGGCTTGTTTACCACACCTGGTACGTGGGAAACACAAAATAAGTACTAGAACCTTCACTTTTTCTCCCTCCAGGGCCTTCAAACGTAGAAAGTAATAAGTGAACTCAGACAGCCTAGTCACCACAATGAGGTCCGTCCAGCCTGGCTCTCCTGAGTGATGGGCACTGACTTGCACCTTAACTCGGAACAGTAGGGGAACTGCCTTCCTCTAACTGGGCCTCTCCCCACACCAGGCACGCCCGCAGCTCAGACGGGGCCAGCTCCCCAACTGAGGTGTGTGCTGGGGGCTTCAGTGTGACCTGGCCCTGCCGGGACATGAACCTGCAGTGAGTGAGGTGGAGGGTCGGGTGGAGGGGGGTCCCTTCTGGGGTGGCAGGGGGCCCGGTAGCACCCCTCCCAGCCTGGTGCCTGGGGCTCCCTAACACCTCCTACAGCTCCTGGGTTGGCTCCGGTCCTGGCCACTCCACACACCCTCCCAGTATCTTTTCATTATGTCCCTTTTCTGCTTTTATCAGCGAGAAGTGGCTTCTGTTGCTTGTTCAGTGAAACAGTACATCGGGAAACCAGACTACTTCTAACATCAGTAAAATACCAACCTCGGTCAGCTCGCCGGGCAGACCGTGCAGCACAAAGGCCTGAACAGGGCTGTGCGAACGGCTTACGTGAAGGGTCCTCAGCATCTGTCTTCAGAGATACAGAAGCTGATGGTTCAGGTAAAACCTCAGGGTGGGATTGAGGAATCCAAAGCTGGTTGGTTTCAAAGGCTAATTGGTCAGACCAGACCCCTGAGCTGTGGTCAGAAGTCTGGCTCACCGTCACGCAGACTCAGCGCCCTAAGTGCCGGGTGGGGCCGGTGCTGTTCCCTTTGTAGGCTCTCGTTGGGGATTCAGTGTAGCCCCTTAAATACAGCAGAAATTCCAACCCCATTAGCCCCCACCCTGAGTGTTCCATGACACAAATCCCGGGAGTGTTTAATTTTCATCTTTGTTTAGGAGGATGAAGGTGGTTCAAGAGAAGACATAAATTCACACTTAGTGACACAAGGTCACAGCCAGTACTTCCTCCACGGAGAGCTATGTGCTCCCACAGTGGTGGCTGGGGGCTCGGCAGAGACCCTCTGCTGGTCCCAGAAGGACTCGCTCCTCTGGCCACAACTCATGGGTTGGACAGCAGATCCAGAGGTGACAGAGCATCTTTCCTGGGAATTTGGAACTGACACATAGAAATCAAGTTCACTCATCTGGAGTTTGGCGGAGGGGAGGGGCGGTGGTTGGAAATCAAATGAAACCAGAGCATGAGAGACACTTAGAAGTGAAAGAGCGAGAGACAGAGAGACTGAGCTTGTGAGAGCAAATAGTCAGAAAGAAGGCAAACAATCAGGGGACAGAGGAATTCCAGCTCCTGACTGTCTAGTCTGTCCCAGCCCATCAATGACCCCGTGAGATGTTTAATAACATTCCAGTTTTGCAGATTAGGAAACAGGCTGAAAGAGGTGGGGGCTGGGTTTGGGTGCACAGTTAATTCAATTGCCACTGGACCCCACACTTCCCATTGCCTGAAGGCACCCTAATCCTCACTGGGACCCCTGTGGTCCCCTGACAGCCCAGCACCCTGATCAAAGGGACCCTGCGGGAGTGGGAACCCCTCTTGAGTGTGGAGAGTTCCCTGCCCCGAGATGCCATGCATCAGCAAGCTCCCGCTCACCCCAGGTTAACATCAGCCCAGCTGTACAGTCTCCCAACCCGCTTCCCTCCCTGCCATGCACCCCCAACCTTACCACCGTGTGTACTGCAGGAATTCAGGCACAGGGATGCCCAAATCAACACGAGCCCACCGGCTATAGAAACAGCAGACTCCCAGCCCCACCTGGGTTGTGAGGGGACAGAAGGTGTCCTCAACTTTCATGTGTCTAAAACAATCTTCTTCAGCTGGAGGTTCTAGAGAAAAATAAAAGTTCCAAAACATAGTTCGGTGAGGAATTCCTCCAAGGACCTGACTCCAGTGTCTACAACCATGTGTACCTACCCCCGGAATTGGGGTGAAGGTGGATTATTGATCAGCACAACCCCTGGTGGCCCAGCTCCTTGGCTTGGCTGCCCAGAGGGGGCTGGGGGAATGGGTAAGGCCAGGGCACTCAGGAAAAGCACAGAGGACCTGACCTCTCCCTTCTGCACTCGTAAACCCTTCCCCAAATCTCAAGGCATTGGACAGAGATCCGCCACAATAATGAGATGCTCCCATCTCTTCACTCACTCCTGTCGGTTCACTTACATGCTGAGCATCCACTGGGTCCCAGGACAAGACACATAGAATGGCTGATGGGACAGGCTTGGTCCTTCCCCCTGGAACCTGTTCAATCTGATCAAAGAATGATCACTCATAAAGAGTTTCTCAAAATTATACAGAGACCAAAGACCAACTGCAGAGTGAACCAAATTTAAAAATATATATGAAGATCCCCCAGTCTCCCCGCCTAAGGTTAACAGCATAAAGCAAAAAATTCTTGCCTTTAATCACCAGGGAAGTTGTCACCCCCTCTCAGGTGGAAAGGAGAGTTATTCTTTGAGCACGTCACAGAAGTGCTCCATCGGATTGGACCAGGGCATCTACATTCATTCAGCAAATGTGTATAAGCTCCTACTACATACGGGAATCTCCTAACTAGACCGTTCCCAAGGCTCTCGGGCTTTATCAGTCAACAAAATAGACATGACTCCCCATCACTGGGGGCTCAGAATTTTAGCAGAGGAAACAGGCAGCATGTTGGGGTAGCAAGAGTTTGGAAAAATTTTTAAAAAAGAGTGATATGAGCAAACTCGGGTGATGGCGGTGGGGTGGGAGGCAGGCAGGAGAGAATAAGGCAATCCTGGCAGATCTCACGGAGTAATGAACTTGAAGCAGAATAGATCCGGAGGAAGAAGGAAGAGCCGGAGCCAGAGGCCCCCAGAGTGAGGGGGAGAGTGTGGGCAGAGAGGCAGAGCACGCCAGGTCCTGAGGCCTTTGTGACGACTTTGGCTCCTAATGACATGGTGACCCGTTTAGTGAGTTTTGAGGGGAGGGGAGATGTAGTCCAACTTATGCTTTTGTGTTTGTGTTTTTTGGGGGGAAGTAATTTATTTATTTTAATGAATGTGCTGGTGATTGAACCCAGGATCTCAAGCATGCTAAGCATGCGCCCTACCACTGAGCAACACCCACCACCCCCAATGTATGTTTTTACAGGCTCCCTCTGACTCTGTGTGGATGAGAGATTGTAGGAAAGCAAAGATGGAAACAGAAGGCTATTGGTATCCAGGAAAGGCTGAAGGTGGCTCTTAGGAGGGCGGGGAGCAGAGAGCAGGTATTTAATTAAGACAGAATATCCAGAATTTTCTAACAAGCTGGATTTGCTGTCTGTGAGTGTAAAAGAAAGAGAGAGAAAGGACATGGTTCCAACATCTGGGCCTGGACAATGGGAGGGATGTCCTCTCCGGATGGGAAAGGGGATGGGAAAAGGTGGGGCTGAGCAGGTGGAAAGGGGTTGGTATCAGCTCAGTTCTTCAATGTCATGGTTAAGGGGTGTGTTACATATTGCCACAGAAGTGCCTAATAGGTAGAGGAATCTGTTTTCTTTTTCTTTTTAACATTTAAAAAATATAATTAAACATATTAATTGTATTATGTGAATGATTTGGGAATTTTGTTTCATGCCAAGTTATATGTTATATATAGCCAAATGGAGCATATATCAAAAAGGGGAGAAATGAGGGCTTTCACATAAACTGACTGTCCGTAACGTAGGTAAAATTTCAATAAAACCAGTCTTCAGGGCAAAAACCTCATCTCGGTGTTACATAAAAATAAATGAAAAACGACTATGTTGATGTACCATTATTTCATGTTACATAATAGCCCCAAACTAACAGTGTTTAACTATGAGGCTTGTAGAAATACTATTCGCTTTATTCACATAAATACAGAAGTGCAGAAATGTTCTAAGGTAGAATTAGCATCTTAGTGGAAATAATACATATTTGAGCATTTTACATGATATATATGTACTGATTCAAAATTTGGAAAAGTAATTTCATAGTAGAACATATGTATGAATGTGAAAGCAAGATGAATGAAAGGAAAAGAATGTGATGTGAGTCTCAGGGATAAAGGCTCAGATGGAAAGGGGAAATCAGGGAATTTTGGAGAAATCGAGAAATTGATGGCATGCCAATTTCCAAGGCTGGGTTGCTTCCACCAAAGGAATAGCAGAGAGAGAGAGGAGAGGCCCAGGAACCCACCCTGGGGAACACCCACAGTATATGTTTGGAAAAAACAGGAGACATTGGCAAAGGACCAGCCAGCAGGCCAAAAGCAGAAACAGACAGAGAGATGGGCTGGGGGTTGAGTGAAGCAGGAACACGGGGTAGGAGGGATGGAAGAGCTGGGTCAAATGCTGCCGAGGGGCCAAGCATGATGAGGAGTCAAAATTGACCACTATATTTAGCAACATGGGGTCACTGATGGCCTTGACAGGGCAGTTTCCATAGAGCGAGGGATCAGGCGAAAAGCCAGAATGGGTGTAAAAGGGGATGGCTCAAGAGAAGATGCAGACAGTGAGTTTAAACAACTCCTTAAAGATTTGCTGCAAAGACACAGGGTGGCAATTGGTGGGGGTGAATTAGGGTCAAGGAGTGCTGTTGGTTTAAGAGGATGGACGTTTATATACTGATGGTGCCAACTAGCAGGAGAACAAAATAGATGAGGCAGTGAAAGAGAGGATGGTTTTGGGAGTGACAACCCAGAGAAGATGGGAGGGATGGGGCCTCGGGGACTTTTGGAGGAACTGGCTTTCGATGCCACTTTTAATAAGCGGTGGGGCACCGAGAGTGAGGTCACAGACATCAGAAGGCGAGCGGATGTGCTGGGAGTTGCTTGTGGAATTTCTCTTCTGTTGGCTTGTTTGCTTGTTCAAAGTAGAAAACTAACCTTACCAGCTGAGGAACAAGGAGGAAGAAAGAGTTACTGGAGCCATGAGCAGAAGATAAGAAAGAGCCTTCCAGGGAGAATGGGACAGTAAAAAGGGCAGGGGGAGGCGGGGGAGTGCGCTCCCAGAAAGTTACATTTTCTCTTTGACGTCCCCAAATGTGTGACGTGTTATTACCCTTCCTGCTGTCTACAAAATAAAAATTAATTATGGTTCAGAGGAAATGCTATTTCATTCTAAGAGGCTGCCTGTTTCTCAGGAATGGTCATCTTAAACTGCAAATATTACAAACAATGTTGAAAAGATGAACCTGTGTACCTAAAATCCCCTATTTTCTATTAATCTGTTTACTACTTAGTTCCCCTATCAATAACACATAACAAATACTGCCATGATGGAGGTACACCGATGCTTAAAAGGAAATGAGATCTGTATCCTTTTGCTAAATTCCATGGCTTCCTTAATATGCAGTTCCACTTGGAATTTAGGAATGTCTGGTATAAGAAGTGAGAAACAGTTTGAGAAAATCCCGGCTCAGAATTATACATCACAACCACATCTCACAAGTATATACAGCCGTAAAAAAGTTTAAAAGCAAAACTCCGTAACTACTCTTAAAGACCTTTGCAAACCTGGGCCTGCCAAGATGTTTCCAAACTGGAAAGGAACTCCAATCTCTTGCCTGGTACCGGACCAGAGGCTGGCCAGCCTTTTCTGTAAAAGCAAGAGAGTAAATATTTTCAGTTTTGCAGATCATTTTGTTGTAACCATGCAGGTAGGCAATAAGAAAGCTAAGAGCACTGGGAGATAGGAAACAAACGGGCATGCCCACACTCTCCCTTCCACTCAGGGCAGCTTCTCTGTGGTGGGGAGCTTTGCCACAATCACTTGCTTCTTTTTTCCATTGGTTTCTTTGTTTCCACCTTACTGCTCGAGCTCAGAACTTCAGGTGGGCCTGGTCCTTCAGCATCCATGCAGAGAAGGCTGAGCGGGGTTGGGAACCCCACCTGATGGAGAAGAGAGATTACTGGGAGGGACATTTTGGAGGCCACCATGACACGAGACAATCACACCTTCCGGGGTGAAAGGGAACGAAGACAAGGGAAGGACACAGTAGTGGGACCCCTAGGTCGCCTGCCAGGCTTGTTCTCCCTCCACGGCAACCATGGGGGCCTGGGGGGTGTTGGGCTTCAGCTACGGTGATTAGGATGAAGGGACTCAATATAAAGGACCCTCCAACTCCTCACTAGGTTCCAAACGCAGCCCCTCTAAGTCCACCCTCTGAGTTTCTGGAACTCTGCTGGAAGAATACATGAGCAGGCCAGAACCAGAGCCCAAGCCAAACATGACAGGGGTCTCGTGGGGCTGTAACCCCATGCTCAGTGGTCGGGGACTCCTTGCAAATCTGCAGAAATCCCTGTTCCACCTCATTCCTGGGAGAAACCCCAGATCTCCTCCTGCTCTGTCTGTTCTTCTCTTGAGGCTATTGTCCTGGAGGGATGCTGAGTCCTTGAACCTGGTCCTCCAAACGTACATAAGCAGCCTGTTCAATAAAACAAATTATGCACTTTTTCACATTTGCCAGTTTTTTGATTCCAGAAAGGCTGTGGGACTCATTCTCACAGTCTCCTGTGCCCCCACCACATGGTGGCCCTCTGCTCATGTAAACACGATTTCCCACAACTGCACCCTGCCTCCCAGCTTGTCAGAGGGGAGTGTCCCACAAAGACACAGGTGTTTGTGAGGATCCTGTCCCCCAGCAGAAAACCTGCTCCTGGAGCCACGGTCAGGGATCTGGCCTCCTAAGCCGCTCAGCTCTAATTCAAAGCCTAAAGTGGGGGCCCCGAACATTGCTGAATGACTTTCTGAATCACCTGGACTGGAGGGGACTGATTTTCTTTCCAGGAATGGAGGTAGCGCAGCCTCCATTTTCAGGGCTGACCTTGACGATGGATCTAGTTCCCCCGACTGCAACACAGGAAGGAGTGGCCCTTCCATCCCACAGGTTGGAGACCCAACCCAAGGGAGTACTGAAGCAGTGCATTGCTGCCAGGTCCAGCATCCCTGCAGAGTGGCCTCTGCCCTTGAATGACCCCCTTCCCAGGGCCTTTCTTGCCCGGACACCACCACACCCCAGGCTGTGCCAGAGCTCTGGGGCTCTGCGTGTCCAGGGCACACAGGTGGCACCTGAGCCAGGTGTCCCCTGGGCCTCAAGGGAGAGAGGTCTGCTTCTGCATCAGGGGAAGGTGACCCCACAAGGCTGGCAGGACACTCTCAATATGGACCTCCAGGAGCCCTGGGAGCAGTTTCCCTGCAGATGTTAAGAGCCATCATCAGGAGGGCAGGCCCCTCTTTGTGCAGACCATCCAGCAGTGCTGGGCCCACGTGCTGACCTCAGAAATCTACATGCCCCCACGATTCCCCAGGCAACCTCACAACTTCGTCACTTGGTGACCTGGGTACCACGAGCTCCTTGGCCATCCCATGAGGGTGGTCCTTGCAGGCATGGTCTCCAGGTTCTCCTGTTGAGAAATCCCCCTGGGTTTCTGTGGTCACAGAGCAGACACCAGAAGATTCTAGTCCTGCAGTGACCCCCACAGCAGTCAGCTCCCCTGTGCATGTCCAGGGACAAATGACAGCAATTTATTGCCAGGAACCGTGATTCCATACTAAGTTCAGGAACCTGGTAACTCACTCTGCACCCCAAAAAGCTTCCATGAGAAATGTGTGTATTGGGATGTCTGTGCCCCTAGAAGAGCTGTTCCTGAGGGTTCCTGGGACCCTCCAGCCCCTCTCAAGGTTCTCAGATCCTGGGTCTAAATTTCTATCTGCCTCTTTTGGTGTACGGCCACCTGTGTCTCGTGGTCATGGGTCACTTTATTGCATGACTTGGCATGTTCTTAGTGCTCGTCCTCCACCCCTGCACTAGACTCCCAAGATGTTCCCACTGACCCTTGGCTCCCTGGGTGGCTCAGGGGGCCCTAAGTCTGCACCCTTCACTCTCCTCCTCTACCCCCACCTCTGGGGCCACCCCTAGGTGGACTTGGAGGTGTTTGTAAATGAGTCTTACACAAGGACATGTCTGGACAAAGCAGGACCCCACCCCCGGAAAACTCACCTGCTCCCTTCTCAGAAGAGGACCCCACAGCCCCACATTGCCTCCCAGGGGTCTACTCAGGACACAGTCCCCCAGTTCTGGGCAAGGTGTCTCCCTGGAATCCTTGCTTCCAGGAAGAGTCTCTCTGTCCTTCTTCAGAGTTTAGAGGTGTTCCCATGTCCCTGACCACCAAGATGCCCAGCACAGTCCCTTCAGTGACCTGGAGAGACAAGGAACTTATGTGGCCACAGGTCTCACAGGACACACCTGCTGGGACCCCAGGCTAAAGGGCTGTCCTTCTGCATTCTCAGGTGTGGCTCCCGTGGTAACTTTTTGCAGGGGGCCCAAACGGGGAGTGTGGCCCAAAGCAGTTCATGGGGCTCTCTGGGCAGGGAAGACTTGGGCCAGGTGGCCTTGCCTGGTTTCCCTGCTGGGCCACTCTGAAAACCCCCGCTCCTCTGGCTGTGGCTGGAGGCCCCTCAAACCTCAGGGCGGGGCTCTTTCTCTCAGCCTCCACTGACTCCAAAGCCACGCTGGTGCTGGCGAGGGGAAAGAGCTTTCTTGCCTTCTTTTGGCCAAGTTGCCACAGGTGGATGCTGCGGGGAGCTGGAGAGAGAGGTAGCACTTGCTCAGATGTGAGTGGTTAAGCAATTTGACACCCTGTCAACTAGCCTTAAACATTGGAATGAGGTCTTTCCCGGTAAAGCTGGAAGTTACTTTCAGTAACTTGTCTAAAGATTTCTTTTTTTTTTCCACTTAAAGACTCATAAAACCTCTCCCAGGTCATTCCTGGTATGGACCATTATCCAGGGATCAATCAGGAAATGCAGGAGGAGAGGGGTGGGGGTGGGGGAGAGGGGAGGTTAGATCAGAGCCCACGGAGAGGAGATGCCCCTCCCAGGAGCCTCACACTGGGCAGTGGCTTCTGGCATCCAGCTCTCCTGTTCTCAGGCCCATTCCATCTGCGGGGTTTTCCAAAAACATAATGGTGGAAGGGCCATGGAGGACACCTAGAACTTCCAGAATAGACAGGGGGAGCAGAGTTACCATGCTGGCCCTGGGTTTGGAGACAGACCTGCAGTGGAGACCACAGGCTTCTGAGAAGCCAGTTTCGAAATAAAGGCAGTATGCACTGGAATACCCGGCTCGAGAGAGTGCTTCATCATAGACATGTAATTTACATAGTTCTCACCACTAAATTCTGTGTTCCCAACACGCTACATGAATGACGGCTTCAACACACATTCATCTCTGAGATGTGAAAAAGTGTAGAGCCGCTCTTTCATCCTGCATAATGGGCATGGCTACACTTAAGAACACTTACCAAGATTTCTCAGCAAGAGCCAATTTCGAAATAAAGGCAGTTTGTGCAGGAAAACCCTGTTGGAGTGAGGGCTTCCCCATACACATGTAAGTTATAGAGTTCCCCTCACCATGAAACGCTGTTCCCAACATGCTACATGCATGAAGGCTTCGACACACATTCAGTTCTAAGCTGTTAGCATGTGGAGAGCCGCTCTTTCATTCAGCACAAAAGGCATGGTTACACCCAGGAAGATTTACCCAGATTTCTCAGCTGCTTCCTTCAGCCAGATTCAAAATAAAGGCAGTTTGTGCTGGGAAAGCCTGTTGGAGCGTGTTCAGAGCTGTTTCGGGCTCTGTCCCAGCTGGAGGGTGCAAAGCCCAACCTCCAGAAAGAGGGACCAGGACCCCACCCGCCAGGTGGTGTTGCCTTTGTAGGGGAACAGTGATCTTTGGGTAAGATATATTGCGGCTCTCTCTAAAAACTGCTTTGACTTAAGTTTGCATCCTAGTCACCAGTTCCAGGACAACAGAAAAGGCATACCCTACATCCCTTTGCACTCAACTCTTCCCAAAACAGCAAATATTTGTCCATGAAAATACCAGCTGCTCTTCTAAGGCCCACTAAATACCCAGCAGTGTGGGCGGTGCACTCTTGATCAGGGACAGGTGGAGAGGGAACAGCGGTCCTCCAGCAGGCTTGGCCTGGTGTGGCAGCTGCGCTGTGGGTGCGTGGTGGGGAGGGAATGCAGGGAATCCTGTTTGAGGGGCCTCTGTGCACGCCTGCATTATAGTCTGAGGTTTCATACAAAGGCTCCAGGCATCCTAACTGGTCAGATACAGCCCCCACCCTTGGGCTGGAACCACCAGGAGATAAGTACCTGTAACAGGGACGGTGCCTGGTGTGGGGAGAGGTCATGGGACCCTCCGGGGGCAGGGGCGGTGGTGCTGGGGAAGGCAGGGGATGCAGTGAAGGGTGGAGGGAGCAGGGTCCTTTGCTTGGGGGTGCGAGTTCTTTGGGAGACCACAGGGAATGGCACACATCATCCCCACCCTATACCCCAAATTCCTAGCCCCGCCAACACAGGGGCTGCTCTGCACCCTCTCAACGTGGCTCTCCTGTAAGACCGCACCCAACCAGGCATCTGGCACCCTGCCCTACCTCCCCTCTTGGGACAGATCCCGTCTTCTTGGAAACTGCCTAGCAGCGCGTATTCAAGGCCGGCAGCCGGCCTGGCGGATCTGCACTTCAGGTGCCCTACCTGGCCAGCCGTGCCTACCTGGGCTCAGTCCTCTATCTTGCCCACCGGTAGCCTGGGTCCACTTCCGGTGCAAGCGGAGGCCGCGGAGCCCTGGCTGAGCCCCGCACAAGGACAGGTGAGGGTGCCCCCACCCCGCCGCCCCGCCGCCCCGCCGCCCCGCCCACTGTTGGCAGCATTGCCCCAGCCTCCGGCCGGTGCCACCTGCAGCTGAGGACCTCCGCGCGGCCCCGCCCGCCCCGGCCCCACCCAGCTGCCCCATAAGCCTCCCCCCACCCCCGTCCTGGCCGCGCCCTTGCTCCCATTGGCTCCGAAAGTTCTGCTCTCGCACGTCTAGCCTCGGGAGGACGCAGACGCAAGCGCTAGGGGAGGGCCCCGCGGCGTTGCCATGGATAAAGACGCCGCGCTCCTCGCGGGCTGGCGTGCGCTTCTGGGGCAGGCAGCGGGCTCCGGAAGTGTGCAGCTGCCCGGGACCATGGCGGTGTTTGCTGCTGGGGATGGCGGCTTGCTTGGCCGGGCCACTAGTTCTGGCCGCGTCAGTCGGCGGCCGACATCCTTTCTGGGGCGGCGTCTCACAGACGGTAAACGTACGGCAGCGCCGTTGGCGGGGCCAGTGGACATGGACCGGGGTGGGATCCGGGTTGGTGTGGCGGCCGGGGAGGGCTGTGGTTGGGGCGGGGGGGACAGGGCTGGGGCACAGCCTCCGGCTTTCCTCCCCCTCGGGCTCTGGGGCTTGGACCGCGACTCCGGGTAGCCCTGCGTGGCCGCGGCCTCCCAGAACCCCTGGGAAGGGCAGGTGGAGGACCCGTCTTTTATGAAGCGGGGCCTTACCCGCGTTTTGAAGAGCCCCAGAATCAGATGTTGGAATAGGGTGGTTTATCAGCCTTGTATATCAGCAGGGAAATTTCAGTTCCATCCAGATGTTGGCTCCTTCGCTAAAACTCAGGAATAAGACAAGGGTCAGTGTCAATTAGCAGTTATCTAGGGCTTGACTCAAAATAGACTGTGCGGGGTGTAGAGATGGTAGATGGGCCCTCCCTTTCAAGGTTGGTAGTCTTCTGGGATTAGAGGCCTCAGTTGAGGATTACATCCTCATCTGCAGTAATGGAGGTTGTGGGAAACATTAACACAGAGAAGGGAGGGGTGTTGCTGCGGTAACTCATTAAAGAAGCCAGGACACTTGCCTGGCTCTTGTGTAGGAGAGTCTCGCCTAGGGTAGGGCAGCAGTTATCAAAGTGAGTCCGAGGCCCCTGAGATGCAAGACTATTTTCGTAGGAACGCCGGGAAGTCACCTGCCTTTTGCACACTCTTGCACTCCCGAGTTTCCTGTGGGGTTTTCCAGGGAAAACCTAGTCTGTGATATCACAAAACAGGTAATGTAGAGGCAGATAGAATTAAGCTCTCACCAGTCCAAAAGAGATTCTCAGAAATTAAAATCACTGCTATTCCTCTCATTAATGATTTTTGTTTAGAAAAATATACTTATTTTTTGCTTAAGAGTATTAATGGTATCATGTAGTAGGTTGTTATTATTTTTAAGTGAACTCATAAGCATTTTTTAAAGTTCTTATTTAACTTCTAACACAGGAACTATTGATAGATTTAACCCACATAAACAGCAGCCTTTTGAAGTCCTCAGTATTTAAGAGTGTACAGGGGTCTTTAGGCCAAGAAGTTTGAGATTCCCTGGAGAACGGGTGCTCAGGTACTAGTCAGGTGCTTAGCGTTGATAGACAGATGCCAAGATGTCTTCTGCATGTGCTCCCGGACTCGAAATAATTGGCCACACAGAGATCGGTGGGCAGTGCCTCCACTATACAAACCAGAAGCTGCTGAACGTGTCTTGAGTCTAGGCCATGTGCTGTGCAGAGATTCCCATTGTATCTGTTCTATCTAAGCCGGGATTCCTGTGCAGAGACCTGGCTCTGAAGACCCGCTCTCCTTTGCTCCCTGCCAGGTACCTTCTGTGTTATGTCAACCCTCCGGAGGGCTTCAGCCTCCGTAGGGGCGTCTGTATCCACATCGCCTTCCTCCTGAAGACCCTGCTGAAAATGGAAGAGTCGGTGCTGGTGATACCCCCTTGGGGCCGCCTCTACCATTAGCAGAGCCTGGACATCCACCAGGTCCGGATTCCCTGGTCTGACTTTTTTGATCTCTCAAGTCTCAACAGAAACATCCCTGACAATGAGTACGAACAGTTCATTGCAGGTGAGATGGTGATCGTTTAACTGGGGCCAGACGGTTTTTGTTCTGGTTCCGATGTGAACATCGGGCCGTCTTGCTTCGGGTTTGTCAGTCTGCTTAGGGGCCGTGCTCATGTTTCCTGCACTGCAGGTGAATTTGGTCTTTCCACAGTTTTTCTCAGGAAATATATCTGAAGTGTATGAGCTCTGTGTTCCCTCCCCTCTGAAAACCCTGGCCTTCTGGTGAGATGGAGCGGTGACAAGGAGGCCACTGCCACAGAGGCCTTGTCCCAGCAGGACTCGCTCCCTGGGCAGTAAGGGCCATTCTTACCTGAAGGAAAACACGATGTATGTGTACCATGGGCCACGTGCTGGAGAAGGTATGTAACCTCTCATTCAGTATAATTTGGTCCTGCTCAAGCTTCCCATTTTACTTTTTGTAGGAGGTAAGATTTGAAGATTTTCTTTGAATACAGCTATTTAGAGCTTATCTTTTTTTTTAATTGAAATGTGGTTGATTTACAATGTTTAGTTAGTTTCAGATATACAGCTGTTTTGTTAGTTTCAGGTATACAGCATAGTGATTCAGTTGTACATATACATAGTCTATTCTTTTTCAGGTTCTTTTCCATTATAGGTTGCAAGATACTGAACATTTTCCCCTGTGTTCTACAGTGAATCCTTGCTGTTTGTCTGTTTTACATATAGTAGTTTGTAATTGTTAATCCCAAACTCCTAAGTTTGTTTCCTAAGTCTGTGAGTCTGTTTTTGTTTTGTAAATAAGTTTATTTGTATCTTTTTTAAAAATTCCACATATAAGTGGTATCATATGTTACTTGTCTTTCTCTGTCTGAGTTATTTCACTTTAGTGTGATAATCTCCAAGTCCATCCATGTTGCTGTAAATGGCATTATTTCCTTCTTTGTTACAACTGTGTAATATTCTTTTATATCTAAATACTACATCTTTATCCAGTCATTTGTCAGTGGGCGTTTAGGTTGCTTCTATGTCTTGGTCATTGAAAACAATGCTGCTGTGAACATTGGGGTGCAGGTATATTTTGAAATTAAGGTTCCCTCTGGATATATGCCCAGGAGTGGGATTGCTGGATCAAATGATGTCTTTTTTTAGTCTTTTGTGGTATCTCCATATTGTTTTCCACATTGGCTTCACCAAACTACATTCCCAGCAATAATGTAGGAGGGTTCCCTTTTCTCCAAGCCTCTCCAGCATCTATGGTGAGTGGATGTTTGAATGGTGGCCATTCTGAGTAGTGTGAGATGATAACTTATTGTAGTTTTGATTTGCATTTCTAAGATAATTAGCGATGTTGTGCCTTTTTTTCATATGCCTATTGGCCATTTGTATATCTTCATTGGAGAATTGCTTGTTTAGTTGTTCTGCCCATTTTTGGATTGGGTTGTTTATTTTTTTTTCTTATTAAGTTGTATGAACTATTTTTATAGTCTACAAGTTAAGCCATGTTCAGTCTCATCTTTTGCAAATATTTTCTCACATTCCATAGGTTGTCTTTTCATTTTGCTTATGGTTTCTATTGCTTTGAAATAGCTGATAGGTGTAACTAGGTCCCATTTGTTTATTTTGGCTTTTATTTTCTGTTGCTTGGGTGGATTGCCCTAGGAAAACACTGCTGAGATATATGTCAAATAATGTTTTGCCTATGTTTTCTTCTGAGAGTTTTTTAGCGTCTTGTCTAATGTTTAAGTCTTTAAGCCATTTAGAGTTTGTTTCTTTTTTGGTTTTTTTTTTTTCAACTCTATTATATGCTTTCGATTTGTGGTTACCCTATTTTTCAAGTATATCAACCCATTATCATATCTATTTCCTTTAGACTGATAATCACGTAGGCTCCAACACATCCTAAGAATAATGAGAAAAAGGAAAAAGAAAGAGAAAAAAATCTATCTTTTCTTGCTACCATCTCCCTTTCCCACCTTTTTGTATTTTGATATACTTTTTCTTTTTTACATCTTCATGTTTATTGTCTTGTAACTCGTTATTTCATTTCCAATGATGGTTTTCCCATTTCTATAGCATCCTGCTTCCTTTCTGTTTAGAGTAGAACCTTTTAATGTCTCTGTTTGGTTCCATAATGCTGAATTATCTCCCTAACCCCCTCCACCCTGAGCCTCTGAATACTCAGTACAGGGAAGCCAAACCATCCTAGCCTTCATCAGTCTTGGGATGCAATCTTCAGAGTGGGAAAGAAGAATCATTGAAAAATAATATTCTGTTTGTTGCTTTCTACCCTTGCCCAGAGAGTGAGAATCACCTCTGAAGGCGGAGGAAGAAAGATGGGGGCATGGGGCACAAAGTCTTTTCTCCTTTTGCTACTGAAAAAATGATTTCTTTTGTAATTAGTGATGATGCCCTTTAAATTGGTAAGATCGAGATTCCACAGCTTCAGCGCCTGTGAATAATCAGCTGGGAGAAAGCTCTCCAGGGCCCCTGCAGTGGGAAAGGCAGCCCCTCTGAGCACCTGTTGTTCTGTATTCTTCCGGCCTCCACACAGTTTCGCTAGGCACTGTGCAGGACGATGCAGTTCCCCAAGGTGGAGGACTGGGAGACCCCTGCTTGGTGGCAAGCCACAGGAGCCCACACTTGAAGGACAAAATGAAGAGTAGTGGGGCGGGCATAGGAACAGAGGATGGTTGAGACCCAGGATAGTTTCCTGGAGGCCAGCAGGTGAGACTGGCGGGGCAGATGGGGCCCTGGTGCATGGGCAGTCCTTGAGGGATCTGAAGCAAAGATATGAACCAAGATACTGGATTCGTGTGGGGGTAAATCGCCCCCTGGAGGCCACGTGGCAGTGCAGCGAGCCCAGGAGGAGAGGGCATTTCCCCAAAGTTGGGTTGACAGATCACAACCAACTCACTGGGAACCGAGAGGTACAGAGATATTGTTAACTTTTTGTCCCTCTTCCTGGAAAAAAAATTGCTTCCTGTTGAATAGCCTGTGTAGTTAGTGAGAATTAAAGACATGAAGTAACATTTCCTCAAAAGTCATCCATTGTGCAGTTGTTAATAATGGTCAAATGCAAACTTGAATAGATTAAATCAAACAGTCATCATCGTATTTTAAAATCTTTTAAAATAAAAAATCTTGCTGTCTTTGTTCTTCATTTCAGGGTTCACTTGGTGATAATAGTAACAAAAGCAACAGCAAACCTTTAAAGAATTCTGTCCTGCTGTTCAAGGAACTCTGTGTTCATGACAAACAAATGAGGTGGCACTTTACAGGAAGGACAGTCATTAATCACACAGCTAGTAAATGGCAGGGGTGGGACTTGAACCCAAGCTGTCTGACCCCAGAGCCCCCTCTCAGGCCCTTCAGTGCAGCTCATCACTTGGTATGCCCAACAGAGGCCAGCATTAAAGAGCAGCATGACCTTGGCTGCTTGGCCTCTGTTTCTTCATCTGTAGAATGGGGGTGTGGGCAGTGAACTCTGTGAGCTCAGTGGTCACTTCCTCCAGCTCTGCTATTCTACTGCTTTGAGTTAATTTAAGAAGTATCCGAGCCCCTGAATGGCCCACCCATAGGCTGGCGCTTTGCTAGGCCGTGGGTTACGGAGAAAAATAAGATCAGCCTGCTTCTCCAAGGAGCCTGTGTCCCTCCACGGCAAACGGCTCTGAGGCCCAGGCTCCCTCACTGGCAGTCGGGGACTGGGCAGGAATGTCTGATAGAAGATGGAGGCAGAGCCCTTCCGGGAACAGTGGTGGCCACAGAGCTATCAGGAGCGGGAGCATCTGTCCAGGCTGCTGAGAGGGGGGCCCTCATGAGGCCAGTAGCCCCCCCAAACTAAGCCCTCAGGACAAAGATCCAGCCATTCCTGCAGTGTCACAACAGAGCCAGTCCATCCTCATCACTGTGCCCCTGTGCTCCTTTGTCCTGGGGCCTCTCTTCCCCCTACACCCAGAAGACTCATCTCTCTCTCTTCTCTGAGTGTCCCCTCACTTCACCCATGGTCCCTGCTTCCTAGGCCACCATCTCTGGAGTTGACGATTTGCCCCCTCACACTCTCCGTTTGATCAGGAGCCTGGGTTGACCTCCTTGTGCTCACTTTCCCCCATGAGGTGATTTCTCCTCCTCTCTTGGGAACACCTGGAAAACCCAGTCCATTCCTAGCAGTGCCTGCCACCCTGGCCTCCCTGCTCATCTGCCTCAGTCAGGAGCAGCTGGACCACCAACTCTGTATTGCCTCACCGCCTACCATCAAGACGTCAATGTTGATTCTCCCTCCACCACCCAGTATGGTCATTGTAGGGTCTTCTTCTCCGTCAGCCTGAGCCAGACACCTCCCATTCACCCTACCCCCGGGCTCATACCCGGGCGTGTCTCCACCCCAGGTCCAGCCTCTCTCCTTTATGTGCCCAACTCTAGCCATCCAGCTGCTTCTCCACCAGCCTCGTTGGCCCTCCTTCACCCTCACTGGGGCATCATGCACTGACTCCTCTGCTTTCCTACCTGTCCACGTTCCTCTTACTTCCACTTCCCCACCTTCCAGCTCTGCATCCACAGTCAGCACTCTCTTTATGACAAACAAAACTCCCTTGACCCTTGATCTTTTCATTTCCTCACCAGGATGACTTCCATCTCGGTTCACCCAGCTCTATTTGTTCTGAGCCTGCAGGCAGCAGGCTCTCCCAGCACAGATTTCTAAGACTACAAATCAATGCCCAGCATGTTGCCACTGCCAGGCAATCCTCCAGGATTTCTCTAGTGAGCACATTTCCCCACTTGCCACACAGTGGTGTCAAAATTCTATGCTCTCTGCACACCTCTAAGCTTCCCTCTGTCTCTTCCCTGACTCCCAGCAGATGGCCTTGCCTCCTGCTTCAGAGAGAATGACATGTTACTTGAAGGGAACTCGCTCACCTGCAGCAAATCTGCTCACCTCACCTTTTATCTGTCCCTCTCCCACCTGGACTCTAGCTGTAGTTGTTCTTAATTTAGTGAGTTTAGTTGACATATATATACACAGTTAAAAGCTTAGCACACTATAGGCTACCTTCTTGGGCTTACTTTTTCAATTTAACATAGGGTGTATGATGCATCCACTTCGTTGCATGTACCTGCAGTTCATTTGTTTTAACTGATCTTAAATGTTGTGTGTGTGACAGTAACACAAGGCAAGTGTAAGCCAGGATTCAGGATGCTGGTTACTTCCTGTGAGAAGAGGCCTAGGGCAGGATAGGACACAGTATGTCACTGTCAATAGTCCTGTTCTGGTGCTGGGTGACAGGTTCACAACTGTTTCTTATAATATTAATTTTAATACATAAATACTTCTGACAGGCACCTAAGGTGAGAATGTGTCATGAGCCAAGATATACAATGGATAATATTACATCATTATTGTTATGTAATCTTGTTATCAAATATAATATTCATAATCCTACATTGTTATGTGTTATATATTATATAGATGCATGAATTATATATTATGTATATAAATAACTACATATGTATTATATACTATCTGATAATAAATAAACAGAACATAACATGCTAGTATATCTACTATTATGTATTATTTAATAAATAATATACTATATCCTGTTATATGACATGGCACCTAATCTTTAATCAAATAAAAATATGTCACTATATGTAATGGTAATTAATAAAATTAAATGAGAATGCCCGCAGCTTTTAACGCCAACACCGCTCCAGCTGTCACTGTCTATCTTCTTCCCTTTCATGGTCGAGGTCCTCACGGTGCTATCTGTTCCCCTTTTCATCTCGTTATCCTGAACCTTCCTCCCCCTCCCATCCCATGCTGCCTTCTTCCCCGTGGTCCCTCTAGTCACCAGCGGCCTCTGGGGCACTGATTTCAGGGCAGTGTCTCAGGCCCAAGCTCACCCGCCTGTCCTCCACCTCTGCCACTGCTGGTGGGGACAGGGCGGGGGGCAGAGTGCACCTGTTGTCCTGGAAGAGAATACAGCACAGACTCCGTGACCAGCAGGAGGTGTGGCCGGAACCTGCAGGACTGGGGGGAGAGCCAGACTGTCTGCATCCAGACCGGGGGCACTTGGAGTGTGAAGAAGCCCAGTCCTCACTGCCCCTGAAGTGAGGAAAACACCCTCAGGTGAGTTAAAGTGCTTATGACCTAGGTCTGTTGGCTGCAAAGGACAAAGGGGTCCCTAAGGGGAGGTTAGTTGATGTTCCAGGCCCCACAAAGGCCCTAAGGGCTGGCGGGGAAGCAGGCTGGACGCTCCACTGGACCCAGTGTCCCCTCAGGGGTGGGGCCTTCCGGAACAAGCAGAAAGCCCTCAGTCTCTGGGGGAACGCGGCAGTGTGGGAGCATCCCTGCAGTGAGTCAAGTGACGTCAGGGCCTGTGGGATCCGTTTTTATGGCCACATTGAGCCACAGCAGAAGCCACAGCAGGAGTGGATTCCTGTCTCTCCAGCTGACATCCTCGTGTCTGAGTGCCAGGCTTCAGACCCGATCCCCTGGGGTGCTAGGACAGTTATACACAGAGGCGGCTCGGGGAGGCCTCAAGAGGGCTGTACTGGCCTTGCTGTCGACATGATTACACAAAGATCAAACAATCCATCGATGGGAAGAAAATAAGAACCATGGTCACATCTGGACCGCAAGCTTAGATGTGGTATATGGGTGATATTTATCGACAATCTGGCGAGGATCTGGTCAAAGCTAGAGGCCAAGGCAGCAAACCGGTAGTGACACTAAGGAACATCGTGGTGTAGAGGCTGGATTGGGGGTCTGAAGGCTCCTCCCAGGAGGAGCCTCAGTGTTTGGGAGGTGGCTAATGTGCCTGCTTCATGTCACTAGCAAGTGATGCCACCTGCGGAAAATCAGCTATAATCCTGAGCCGGGTCAGCCCTGGGTGATGTGATAAAGGCTCCTACAAGAGGAGGCGCCAGACGGATAGTGAACCAACCAACAGGCTGATGAGTTTCTGGCCTGTGTTTATCGTGCTTTCGCAGCCAAGAATGAGGAGAGAGTTGAATGGTTCACCATGAAGATTTTAACAACTTAAGAGAGTTCCGTGTCTCACTGCATTTCAGTGTCACCCGGAGGAATTCAAGAGGTGTTTAGACCCAGAAGGGACTAACAGCCTCTTGGTTCCTCATCAACCTGACAAACCCACCAGCCCTCTATGGCCAGACCTTGGCAAGTGCCTTCCCTTGTTCTAACAAATCCCTTTCCACTCACGCCTGTGGTATGCTTTTATTTTTGTTTAATTAATGGGAATGAAGATACCTTACAGCCTCTTCAGATCTTTCCTTAGGCCTTCTGCTCTTAGACCACGGCAAGGGGGCCCGCTGCCCTGGGTCCTGCACTGCAGAGGGTCCCTCTGGCCCTGACACTTCCTCTGGCCATGCCCTCCATGGGGTGGAGTCAGCAGGGCCAAGGGGGCAGGGTCATTGGCTCCATCCCATGCTCTAGAAGCCCAGGACCCCAGATGCCCTGTCTCAGCAGCCCCTGACCCATTCCTAGTGCCTGCACCGGCTCTCCCGGAAGCTCAGATTCCCAGGACTCACAGAGAGGCCAAAGGGCAGCTGTATGTATGGAGGGTATGAGCAGATCCCGAATGTGAGTTTTGAGTGTCCCCCTGTGAACATCCAAGGCCACTTGTGGCAAGGGATGGACCCAGCATTGGGAAGAAAAGGATCAGGCTAGTGGTCAGAGACTGGGAATCAGCTCTCCCCACACGCTCACTTTCTTTGCCGGACTCCCCTGTGTCTTGGAATTCTAAATTTGAACCTGGTCTTCCCCCTTATAATGAACGTATATTTGTAAAGGCAGGACTTTAGAACCTACTGCACTTAACATGTTTACATGTACAGGATGTGAGCTCCCAGGTATGCTCTGGCCTGCACTTCCAAAGGTCCAGAGCAGTTATGTTGGCTCTACTGAGACTGTAATTGGTAAAGACCATCTCCAGAGAGGAGAGCTCCTGCTTCACGCTCCAAAGTCAGGACCTTCTGAGTGGATAAAACAATGGACACTGTGACCCTCAATTGTAAATTGATTTAGAATAACGCCAAAGTGTGTAAGACTTGTGTGTGTGCACGCGCGCACCTGGGGACGTGTGTTGTACATGACTGTGTGTTTGTGTGTGCTCACGTGCACCTGGGGATGTATGTGGTTCTGTATGTTATGTGTGTGTGTGCGCCTGAGGATGTGTGTGGTTGTGCGTATGTTATGGGTGTGTGGGTGGTACATGACTCCATGTGTGTGTGCCCGTGGGGATGTATGTGGACTAGTGCCAGTGTGTCTGCACGTGTGTTTGTGTGTACGTGCATGCATTACTTTTAATAGTAGAAGCTGTCCTTTAGAAATACGATGTAGTAAAAATTGTATGATGTCCTTTGCTGTATAAATCAAAATTAAAATTATCTTCAATCACCAGAAATTTAGTCCCCCTCAGATTCTGTTTTTTTTCCATATTGATTATGTCTTCATTTTACTGATGAGGAAACTGTAGCTTAGAGATGTTGACTGACTCAACCAAGGGCATGGAGCTCGCGCGCCCAGGGCCAGGACCCAGTCCAAGCCGCACTGCTCCAGAGGCCTGGAGCCCTGCTCATGATCATGCGTGGCCTCTTGGCGGGGGAACAGATTCTGATGGGCTGTGGCCAGTGTGCAGGCTGCCCGTGCCGGGGACTCGGGAAGCCGGGTGGAGAGTACCAGACAGCAGACAAGAGTGAAGGGCTGCTCAGAAGTCAGATAGTTTCCTAGGTCTTGGATGAGGAAGGAGGCTCACTGCTCATCCTTGATCCCTTTGCTGGTGGCCAAAAGGGACCAAGGCCCACGAGAGCACTTCTGGGAGCTGCCTGCCAACACCTGGAAAAGGACTGCTCAGGACTGGCTCTGCAGTAGGAGCAGAGGAAGGAAATGTCGCCTCCTGGTGGACATCCTTTGTGATGGCAGTAGGAGGCCTAGGAGCCTTGGTATTGAGGTGGCAAGGCAAGGTCCTAGTGGATGATCGTTTCCACGTGTCTTAAAAATCATTGCTTCATATATTTTATCCATTTTGTGGTTTATTTTAGGGTGGTAAATATGGTCAGTGTTACTCCATATTACCTAGATTAATTAATTTTTTTATTGTTAATTTTCTCTTCAGTGATTTGGAAGCTATATTGCCTCTTAAAGAAAATTCTCTCTAAATCTTTATAAATCATTTCTAAGTTCATAAATTTTTATGCAATTGGACCAGTATTCCTATAAGAGTCTCAAAAATGAAATAATCTATTAGATCCTGTTCCTCAATAATGATAAATTTAGCATATTTTACCTCTCTGTTGTTCTAAATTGTGTGTGTGTGTGTTTGTGTGCTCCAGTTACTACTTTTTAGACAGTTGCTTTAAGTTTGTTACATTAACAAAGAAAATATAGGTATATACATCTTGGATTTCATTGCTCACTACCACTATTTAATCCCATGTCTTTCCCACTTTTGAGTTATTTACTTATTGGGATTTCCCAATCAACTGGACACATGATTGACTAATTGTTTTTGAGTGGTGGACTTGGAACACTTACATATCTATATGCAGATTTATGTTCTCCTGGTCAACAATTCTCAGAGTGTTGTTGATGGCCCAAGCCTTGTTTTAAATTAAGGCATTGTTTTTCATCACCAAAAAAAAAATTATTAATTTAAGGTGTTGTCTTTTTATGGCTGGCTAGTCTTTTATGGTGAATGGATATTAATAGAGATTTCCTTAACCTTCCTCCTTCTTTTTGCCATAACTCGAACTCATTGAGAAACATGTTTTTACCATTTCTCAGATGGGCTTCAACTTTGACTTCTGCTTTAAACCATCACCCCACTCTTTTTCTCCATGCTTATTCCTGAAAAAGTGAGCTCTCTATTGGTTTATAGGTGGTTCCCGTCAAAGATTTGTGACTCCCTGTCCAAAGTTCCAAAGGAAGAGAAAAGGAAAGATTCCTGTTTCTGGTGGTTACATTTTGTCAGGTTAGAGATCTAGTTATCCATGTGGCTGCAGTGGAATCTGCAATATCTTGGCTCAGAGTTTCGTTTTTCTGGCTTACTAGGGGAACCGCATTAGCTGGGGTCACGTCGCTGTGGCCGTTGTCAGGATCCTGGGACTGAGGCAGCCCCTTTGCCTCCTTGTTATTTTGATCTTGCAAACTGGGTCCCAGTTATGTGAACCCTGCACCTGGTGGCCAGGATCGCCCCACACGTGACGTGTACCCAGTTCCTTGGCATCCCTCACTGCTGTCAGCTAGTTCCAGTAAGAGTACGTGATGGCTTCCACTACTGTCCTTCCTCCATCCTCTCCAGGCAGGCCCTCCTTTCCCACTAGTTGGCCCTAAACCTTCTCTCCTGCTCTACATACGCTGACGGAATTCCTCAGGGTTTCCAGCAGGTAGATGGGTCTCTTCTATGTTTGGACCCCTTCAGTGCTTGCAGTGAAAATATAGGATGTGGGAAGGAGGAGCTTGGGGATTCTCCATATCTAGGGCCTCCCTATCCAGCAGATTCAACTAACGGTGGATTGAAAATATTGTTGAAAAAACAGAAAGTTTCAAAAAGCAACACTTGAATTTGCCATACACTGGCAACTACTTACATAACATTCATGTTGTATTAGATACCATGAGTAATCTAGAGATAACTTAAAGTACACAGGAGGACACAGTGAAAGAGAAAGTGACAACAAATATATGTGTATACTCATGTATAACTGAAAACTTGTGCTGTATGCTGGAATTTGATACAACTTTGCAAAATGACTATAACTCAATAAAAAAAGTTTGTATATATATATAAAAGTAGATGGGGGGATGTACATGAGTCCCATGCAAGTCCTATGTCATTTTATACAAGAGGCGTCAGCATCCATGGATGTTGACTTCAGGGTGAGTCCTGGAACCAGTGCCCCATGGTTACCAAGGGATTACTGGAAGTCCAGGCTCCTTATCCCAGCCTGCCATGTCCCCACATGGTCTGACTCCTACCTGTACCACACTTCCCTTGTCACTCTCCTCCAGCCCTGGCAGACTGCCCTCTGATTCTTGAACAGGCCACACTCACTGCACTTCATGTCTGGCCCTTAGAAATACCCATTACTTTCTGAGCATGGCTCTGCTTTCACAAGATGGGCTGCATTGTCACTAGAGAAGTCAGTGTGGAGGTTCCTTTAAAAACTGAAAATGGACTTAACTCATGATCCAGCCTTCCCATTCCCGGGCATATGTCAGAAGAAAACTCTAATTCAAAAAGTCACATGCACCTCAATGCTCACAGCAGCAGTATTTATAATAGCCAGGACATGGCAACAACCCAAATGTCCATTGACAGGTGACTGGATAAAGAAGTAGTAGTATATTTATACAATGGAATACTACTCAGCCATGAAAAAACAAATAATGTCATTTGCAGCAACATGGATGGACGTAGAGATAGTCATTCTAAGTGAAGTAAACCAGGAAAAGAGAAAAATGCCATATGATATCACTTATATGTGGAATCAAAAAAAGAAACATATGAACTTAAATACAGAAGATAAACAGACCCACAGACATAGAGAAACAAACTTACGGTTCACAGGGAGAGAAGGAGATGGGAAGGGATAAATATGGGGATTCGAAAAGTGCCCCTCTTGGGGAGTGATGGAAATGTTAGCTATCTTGATCGTGGTTATGGTTTTCTGGGTGTAGACATTTATCAAATTCACCAAGTAGTACATGTGAAATATGTGTATTTTATTGTACAGGTATCATACCACAATAAACGTGCCCTTAAAAAAAAAACAGGAAAACACTGGCAGCATTTTGTCCTACGTTTTTATGTGTCTTAAGTGAGTGGGTCTTCAAGATTCTGGTCTGCCATATTTTCTGAACCAGAAGTGCCCTCCTTCCCTTTTCTTTGGTAAACTGTCAGTGGGTGGCATTTATTCCCATGGCTTCAACTGCCCTCTGTCCAATGATTAACTGTCAAATCTTTTCCAGCATGGACATCTCAGTTCAGTCCCAGAAATATATTTCTAATTGACAAGTAGACATTCACATTTGGTTAGCACATAAAAATCTCAAGCTCTGTTTGTCTGGATTTACACTCGCCCAGAACTAGTTTTACTTTTTCAAACAATGGCATCACTGTCCCATCTCTTTTCTGTGCCAAACATCTGGGAGTTTTCCTTTACTTTTCCACTCCCTCACCCCCATCAGTACTACAATTCTCTTCCTTAATGTCCCCCAACTAAGTCCCTGCTCCTCGCTCCCCACTGCATTAATTCCCACCCCTTTCTAGTCTCCCCAGTGCTGTACTTTAGAGTGAACAATCCACTTTGCTCACTTTTAATGACTAATCTGTGTCACTCTCCTCCTTAAAACCGCAAAGAATTCCACGCTGCGTGTGTGAGGAAGTCCACGCTCCCTGATTTAACGTCACACCTTCTCATCACCTCGTTGCTGCTTTTTTTCAGCCTCAGCTTCCGTTAGTTCCCCACAGCCTCTAGCCTCACTGACGTTCCTTCCCTAAGTGCAAAGTGCTCTTAGACATGACCAGGGGTCTGCACGAGACACGCAAGCTGCTGAGAATCCCGTCCCCACCATGCACTCTCCTGGTCTACAGATTTGCTGGAATCCGTCAGATGTCAGTGCAGAAAGCATTTCCTCTCTGACACCTTCCCTATCTTCTAGAACACAGCCCCAGGCAGTGCAAGAGCCCCTCTGAACATATAGTATATATGATGCAAAGTGACTCTTACCACATTGTTTTGAAAATCTATTTAAATTTGTATCTTCCACGACACACTGTGATCTCCTTGAGGGATGGGGGGCTGTGTGGTATTTGTCTAGACAGCTAATGTCTGGCATAGACCCCGGGCCATCGGAAACAGTGTGCTGACTCATCAAGAAGACTTGTCGTCTTTGCGATGTACGAAAGACTACATGCTCTCTGATCTTACACCATCCGGCAAGGGTCAAAATAATTTCACATAGAACTACAGAGGCAAAATATGTGTATTCTTTTCCTCTTTGTGAGCCCGAGATCATAGGCATCCTGGAACGGAGGTGTCACTCAAAGCTGTCTGTCCCCTAGGCTGTTACGCCCAGCTTCAACATATTTTTTGAAGTTGTAGGGATACGTGTACATCACCCCGTCTTAGAGCAAATGGTGCTTCAGCCTGACCAAGTTTAATGTCCATATAAAAATCAGAAATCTTCCAAACTGAAGCCTGAAGAAACATTTCCCTTTTCTCCTTCCAGTCTGTGTGTCATCTGCACCCCACATCCCCACTGCTCATCTGCGTCAGGCCACGTTCTATCTAGAAACATTTCCGGTGGGACACTTGGACAAGAACTAATTACAGCAGTAATGAAACTGGTCCCATGAACGTAGGCTCTGCACAACAAGGATGTTTGACGGGAGGCCTCAGCCGCGGCCTGCAGGGTCTGTTCACGTTTTCTGCCTGGCTTCCCTGCAGATGTTGTGCAGAAAATGAAGCCTGCAGTTAAAGTCATAGAAGGCCCAAGAAATCCAGAAAAAATGGAGTGAGATTCATCTCCTTGGGAATATTTTTGAAAACCATCCACTAATAAGAAGAAGAGATTTAAGAGGTACGTTTCAGACCAGATGATGTCCAACTGCAGGTGGGTCAGTTTTGTCATTGTTGCTCGCTAGTTGGCTTTCTGCTGCTTCTAACATGCCGCCTGTAAGAGAAGTGGCCTGAGTCGGCCCTCAGAGCAGAAAGGTGAGCTGGGCCTGGAGACAGCCAAGCTCCTCTGCTGTGTAGTGACCCGCTGAGAAGGAAGGGTTGGCCCAGAGCTTCCTCTGACTCTCTCCCTCAGTTATAAACTCTATGAAGGGAAAATGGAACAAAAATCTTAATTCAATATGGTATTGTCAAAGTATAAAAATAATTGTCTTTGGAGGGGATGGTATAGTTCAAGGGGTAGAGTACATGCTGGATTCAATTTGCGGTACCTCAATGTAAAAAAATAATAAAAAAAATCTTTAAAAAAAGAAAAATAACGAAGAAGAAAAGAGATCTCAAACAACCCCAGTTTAAAAAGAAAAAATTCCTTTAAAAATAGTAGTCAGCTAGGCCTTTTGCTAGACTAGGAGTTTGGGATTAACAGGTACACACTACTATGTATAAAATAAATAACCAACTCTCAGGTCCTTAATAAATTAGTTCAACCTGAATCCTTTTTCTTTTTTCCCCTAAGCAACCCGTGGAAGCCTCTGAAATTCTCATCTTATAAAAGAATTCATTTAAAGGTGGTTTGAAAGTTACTGGTTAAAACAGTTATTTGTGGTTCCATGAATATAGGTCTAGTAAGAAAGACAGACAGTAAACCAGTAAGCAAATAAATATATGATGTACTGCCAGGTACTAATAATTGCCACAAAGAAACATAAAGCATATTAGGAGAGAAAATGTTTGAATAGGAAATATGTGTGTGCTATTTTAAATAATCTGGTCAGATAAGTCCTCTCTGAGGGTAAATAATTTGAACAAAGTCCTGAATAAAGCAAAAGAATAAGCCACGTAGGTAACAGACAAGAAAAGCCTCCCAGGCCGGAAGAAGTGTAAGTACTAGACTTGGAGTTAGAAACGCAGCTGTCCTGGTGGGGACCATCGGGGCGGTGAAGATGGGCTGGAGCAGAACGGTGAGAGCTGAGGCTGCAGAGATCGGTGAGGGCCCGGATCACATAGGGCCTTGGTAGGGACTCTGGATATCCTTCTGAATACAATGGAAAATCACGAAAGTATTTTGCAATGCGGAACTACTTGATCTGATTCATACTTTAATAAGACCGTTGTGGGTAACGTATGGGGAATAAGCAATGGAAGCGGGGCAAGGTAAGCTGATGGGAAGCCAGTGGGAAGAGTGCTGCTGACCTGGAGAGAGACACCGAGGTTGGACTGGGATGATGGCGGGAGACGGGCAGAAAGGGGGACACGATTTAACAGTAACGGTCACAGGCCTTAATGCTCGAGTTGGACACAGACACAGAGTGGTACAGGGTGATGGGTGTGTGATATTTGGGGATGAGCCACAGTTTTTGTGCAGAGACCTGACAGGAGAATAAAGTGGGGACGTTGACGTCGGCAAGAAAGGTTGGTGGGTTTTGAATTCCCCCTAGAGTCGCGTCTGTTTCTCTGTACATGACGTCAGCAGAGCAGGGATGGGTGTTCCTACTTCTGCAGAGAATTGCGTGTCCTCCTCATCGACTAATTCGAGAGGCCGACCTGCCCATCCAATTGCAACATCTTGAATCTGCTTCTTTCTATCCAGGAGGAGATTTCCAACTAAGATGCCAATCAAAAATTCCCGTGTCCAGAGTTAGAGATTTGTGCCTTTGGGAGGGTCTCAGAGATGCCTCCACAGAGGCTCGGTGTGCTCTCTCTCCCTCAGAGAACACAGTTACCTTCAGTCCGCTGGGTCTCAGCAGAGAAGATTTCACACATAGCCCCTCTCAGGCCCTGGGGACCAACCTCCCGCTTGGCCGAGCTCTGAAAATGAGCACGAGTTCCGGGCAAAGGGCCTTCTCCAGGGGGCCATCTGGCAGATTACATGAGGACAGTGTACAAAAGGGTGGGAGGGTTGATGGTATAAATGCATTTTAATTTTTGCTCTGAAACTGATTCTGTCCTTCCGTTTTGTTAAGCAAGTGTTCTTAGGCCAGACATGATTCTCCTTTTTTCTTTATATTTGATCATCCAAGAGGTTTAGATAGGGGATTTGTTTTAGGGTAAGAATCTTTAAAAAAAAAACCCTTGCAAATAGCGTCTTGTTAGGCATTTTGACAAGTGAATTCTCCAGGCAGTATTGAACCCCCTTGTTCCTCCAGGGGGTCTCCAAAGGTATACATGTTCCAAATCTGACCCAAAACCAATGAGACTTTTCTTTTTTTTAAGAACTTCACCATGGACAAAAGATGTCACTAAAGAAGGTGAGAAAAGAGCAGGTCCCCATAATCCAGAGTCCCTCCCAAAGAGCCCACAGAAGTAAAGAGGAGATGAACGAGAGAAACGTTTTATTTATGCACACGCAGGAGCCAACCAGAAAAGTAACTACCATGTTAAATGGTGAAAGTTAAAGGCTTTTTTATCAACCTAACTTAATAGGGAAAAGGGAAAGGAGAGAATTGGCTTCCATGACAGCTTTTCTTCTGCATCTTTTGAATCTCAGTTATCTTCAGCTTAAAGAGGTTTTGTATTAACCGTGGGTTCCATCTGACTTTCCATTCCTCAAACTTTGTTCTTCTTTTTCAAGATTCACTCATGTATTCTGACCTCCTGGATTTTCCACGTGAATTTTAGATTGATTGTCAATTCCTGCAAAATACCACCTGGGATTTGGGTAGGCATTCTTTGAATCCTTAGATCTATTCGTGGACCTTTGTCATCTTAGTAGAATGAAGCCTTCTGCTCCATGAATATGGGATTATTCTCTTTGAATATAGGTCTTAATTTCTCTCAACACACTCTCTCATCTATTGTAGTCTTCAGTGTCCAAGTCGGGTACTTCTTGCTCACCTGTATTGGATGCTGATTCAGAAGAGACACGACCTCCTGGAGAACCTCTGCTTCCACTGAGCTGACATGGAACTGAGTCCTGAGAAGGCTTTAAATTCTTTTAAAAATAGGATTAATGTACTTTAATTACTCCATAGATGAGTAATGAATGGGTCACATTAGCATAGGATTTTAATCCTTTTAGAATTAGTAGAGTAATACAGACACAGTACAAAAAATTGAAATATTGCCTAAAAAAGAAGTGATTTGTAATTCCCACCCACAGCGGTGTCTGTCATGAATGATTTGGTGCTTATGTCTCAGTCTCTGTGTCTCTCAGTATGTCTCTCTCCATCTCTGTCTCTCACACACTCACAATCAGGTCAATTTCCATCTATATTGATTTCACACACATGTGGTCGTGCAGATGGGACCCTGGATGCAGAGAGTGGGTCTGCATACTTCCACCCTGAGGCCTCCCTTGACATTGGGTTGAGACCAGGCACCCACTTTTCCAACTGAACAGCATTCATTCATCCACATGAACCAGAACGAATGGACCCCATCCCCTCTCCATCAATATTAGTGTTGCCTTAATTCCGACTGTTTCAACCAGTGCTGTGATGGACACCCTTGAAAAGGCATCTTTGAATAGGTGTGTAAGGATTTTATTGGGATGAACTGTAAGTATCAGATCTTCTGGGGAAGAGATGCATCTGTGGCCCTTTGATGCGTCCTGCACCCTGTTCTCCTGAAGAGGAGTGTCCCTTCACTCTTCCCTCCAGGGGATCTGCTGGAGCCTCTGCCTGCTTACATTGTCACCAGGGCTGGTTGTCACCTGACTAAAGAACTGCCAGTGTGATGGTGACCGATGCTGTCTCTGCAGTGTTTCTCTCTGCCTCTGTTCTCACCTGAGAGGTCAAACATCTCTAACACACACTGGCCACCTGCATTGCCTCTCATTGGAACTGCCCATGCCTGTTCTGTTTCTGTTTAGAACACTGAGTTTCAAAAGGATTTTGGACTACAGG
Source organism: Vicugna pacos (assembly GCF_048564905.1). Taxonomy (NCBI): domain Eukaryota; kingdom Metazoa; phylum Chordata; class Mammalia; order Artiodactyla; family Camelidae; genus Vicugna; species Vicugna pacos. Next base: position 696,717 of record NW_027328786.1, read on the forward strand.
GATGGGAAAAATTTCTCCAACCTTTGGTTATGAGGAATGAATTTTCCAGGTTGTGGTTTGCCTTTCAAGCAATTTTTCTGGGCTTTTACTAATTTTTTTGATTCGTTTTGTTTTGTTTTTGCCACAGGAAGAGCTAAGCATCTCCCTTGTGTCTTCTGGCTGTGGTGTCACAGGGGGAACAGCAGTGTCTACCCTGAGATTATGCACAGAGTTACCAAAAGGGCTTCATTTTGTGCATCACATCTTTAATCCCCCTGGATATCCCCTGAAAATAATAAAAATGCTGTTTCAAGTGAAAACAAACAAAAATCCTCAGCCCCAGGTGAAAACATGTGGGCAGGAAGGAAAAAATCCTTTTTTAAAATTTCATTGGCAGGGAACAACCAGTAGAGGTAAAGACACGCAAAGAGAAAGAGGACTTGGGGTTGTCAGGGGCTGGGTGAGGAGGGAGGGGAGTGCATGCTCTGGATCCAAGGTTTCACTTTGAGGAAAGAAATAGTGTGAAACTAGATGGTAGTGATGGTCGCACAACATTGTGAATACCCCTAATGCTCCTGAATTGCATAATTTAAAAGGGGAAAAGTCTATATTTTATTACATGAAACTCTAAAAAGAAAAATAAAGGATGTCATAAATGATGTGAAACAAGCAAAGGAAACTAAAGAAAATGAAACAAAAACATCTCCAGCGGAAGGGACGTCAAGTTTGTGGGGGGACTGACGGTGGGATTTTGGAAAACATTTTGGAGAAGAAGGTGTGGGTGGGTGCAGAGGGGGCTCTACCCCAGGTGGTGGTGATGCCTGAACTGGTTCTCCATTGCCCAGCAGTCCAGCTGCAGATGCAGGTTCAGGAAGAGCTGCAGGAGCGGCAGGAGGTAGCTCGAGGTCTCCTGCAGGATCCAGTTCGTCCCATTTTTGGTCTCTGAAATCTTCCCCTGCCCCTGCCTCCTCTGTAACTATTGGAAGTGGAGAGAGTTTTAAGTCTTGTGGAAGACCTCATGCTGTGAGAGAGGAAAATTTTACGCACCTGCCTCCCTTTCCATGTGCCTCTACAAGGACAGAAATCTTCCCAGAGCTTTCCAGACAGCTCCCACCCAGAAAGTGCCCACAGGATGTGTTCTGTGACTGAATTTTTCCAGACAGGTGGTCTGAGGCCATTCTTTTTTCTGGTCCCAACAGTAGCCTCTAGGGACACCTCCCTGTGTGGCCCAGCCTTTGCCCCACCCTCACCTACACACATACACCAGCCCTGCCTTTTTGACCTTTGGTCTCTGCTTCGGGGGCTCCTGGTCCTCCACCTGACTTGCAGCGAGGTGGGCACGGTGCTCCAGGTCAGACCAGGGTGTGCTGAGCTACCCGTCAGCCCCGGGTAGGTCCCTGGGAGAGCCCTGGGTGATGTCTGGGTCGGAGGCCTGCCCCACTGATTTGTGGGCCATGGTGGTGGGGACCCCTCCATATCCAGACCCACCAGGAGTCTGCGCTGGCCCTCAGAAGAGTGACAAACCAGCCCTTCACTTGGGGAGGGGGCGTTGGTGTTCTTATTCATCAACTTCTTTTCAATATGTGGTATCTGGCTCTGCAATGATAGTGACCAGCAGCTGACCCAGCATGGAAGTCTCAGAGTCCTTCCCGGCCAGGAACACTCCTGATTCCTTAGACTCTACCCTCTGCTGCTAGATCAGACCAGAACCTTTTTCAGCTCAGACATCCGGGAGGGAAAATACATACCCAGAGAGCATGGGCTCCACCTCGGGCAGCAGGACCCTTCCCAGCCTCTCCACATCTCAGCCAGCCAGCTTTGTCCTGGGCTGTCTATGTGACTGGGCCCCCCAGGCCTCTGTCCTTCTCTTTCTTGAGGCAGATACCCATCCCCAACTTGACTGCTCCACCTCCACCAGGCAGGATGGGGCCGTGTGGCTACCTGGATGGGATCTGAGTGGTGGCCCAGCCTGGAGGGGCCTGCCCTGGGCCTCCCTGTGTTACCTTTGGGTCTCTCTGTCCAAAAGGCCAGAGGTGCCTTGGGTGAGACCTGACCCAGTGCCGGCAGCGTTGGTAGAGACCCTCGCTGCGGGCTTTCTGGGGCCTGCGGCCTCAGGATAATGGAATGCAGCAGAACATGCCTCTGTCTCCAACCAGGTGAGCTGAGTAGGGACTTCTCTACAGAGTGGGTGCCTGGTGACTTCGGTTCCAAGTTCTGTTGGGCTCTATTGCCAGGGAAGTGAGGTCACTTCCTGGGGTCCACTTCTCCAAGCTTCCTCCTGACACAAAGCTCCTCAAGGGCCTTTCTGGGCTTCCAATCTCTCATTTCTCACTCCATGCCATGTCCACACACAGTGACACCAACTCAGGCCCCCCCCCCCATAGCCCTGGGGAGGCCTGGATGCAACCAGTGCCGCAGCTCTGAAGACACAGCTGGGTTCAGACCTGGCTCCCCATAGTCAGCAGTGTTATCATCCTGGACAAGCCATGTGCCTCTCAGGGCCTCCCCAATCCCCCATCAGCACAGTGGGGATCATTCTGGCCCCTGCTTCCTAGAGAACCCATCCTGTCTCTAGACCTAGAAACACCTATTGCTTCTGTCACCCCCACGGGCTGGCATCACAGGGAGATCGTGCACAGACTCAGCAAAGGAAGGACCCCACAGAGGGCTGGCAGAGTTCAAAGCACACCCCACACAGGCCGGGGTCTGCCCTGGGGTCTGGAGAAAGTCACTTTCCTTGCTGCTTGCTTCCCCGCTCCCAGTCGTGAGACTGAAATTAAATACAACTCTGACATCGTCCGCTCTGGCATACAACCTCCTAGGTCATTCTGTCATGTTGAAATACAGGCCCAGTGTCCCATCTCGGCCTCTGTGGTGGGCTGCCCCACAATGGATTCCTATTTTTTGCCTTCTGTTCCCACACCCTTGTGGGATCCCCACACCCTCCCCTGGAGGGTGGATCGACTTTGGGACCAGGTTCTGACACATAGACTGACTTGTGAAAATGTATGTGAGTTCCACTCATTACCAGCTCCAGTGTTCTTTCTCTCGGTCTCTGTCTCTCAGTGCCTCTCTGAGTTGTCTCTCTCTCTGTTTCTCTGTCTCCCCGTGCTTCTCTGTGTTTCAGTCTGTCTGTCTGTTTTCCTGTATGTATGTGTGTATATATTTATGTGTGTATGTGTGTATTTATGTGTGTGTATTGTACGGGTCCAGGGCAGGTCACTTCTGAAAATCCCTTGATGACATATTGATTATTTTGAATTCATGTTACTGAAGAAACATTATCTTTGAAAATTGTGCAAGCACTTTGGTGGGATCTTCTCTAAGGCTCAGCACTGCTAGGGAAGGGATGCACCTGTGGCACTTTGATGTATCCTACACCTTGTTCTGCTGGAGAGGAGCGTCCATTTGCTCTTCCTTCCAGGGTACCTCCTGGGGCCTCTGCCTGCTCACATTGTCACCAGGGCTGGTTGTCACCGGGCTAAAGACCTGCCAGGGTGATGGTGGCCAATGCTGTCTCTACAGTCTGTCTGTCTGCCTGTGTCCTCACCTGAGAGGTCGAGCATCTCCAGCACAAACCGGCCACCTGCACTGCCTCTCGTTGGAACTGACTCTGTGTGTTTTGTTTCTTTTCAGAACACTGGGCTTCAAGAGCTTTTTGGACCACAGGGATGTGAAGCTTTTTTCCGACCTTGGGTCATGAGGAAAGGTTTTTCCAGGCTGTGGTTTGTCTTTCCAGCTGTCTTTCTTGGCCTTTGTTTTCTGCTTTTGTTTGGTTTGATTTTGCCACAAGAAGAGCTAAGCATCTCCCTTCTGGCTCTGATTTCACACTTAGAACAGCAGTGCCTACCCCGAGATTATACACAGAGTTACTAAAAGGGCTTCATATGGTACGTTTCATCTTTAATCCATCTGGACTTTCCTCTCAAAATACAAAAATGCTAATTCACGTGAAAAAAAAATAATTCACCCGTCCCTACTTAAGATACGTGGGCAGACAAACCAAAAAAAAGCCACCTTTTATACGATTTCATTGATAGGGAACCTCCAGGATAGGTAAAGACATAGAGAGAGAAAGGGGATTAGGGCTTGTCATGGGCTGGGGGAGGTAAGACGTGGGGTGCTCTTTGTATACAAGCTTTTACTTTGAGGAAGGAAATAGTCTGAAACAAGTGGTGCTGGTCTCACAGCACTGTGAATGCAATTAATGCTCCTTAAAATTGCACAATTTAAAATGGAAAAAGGCTAAACTTTATTCTTATATACTTAAAACAAAAATAGAATATAGTATAATAGAAAAGAAAAAATCTGACTCCATAGAAGATCTGTCCTTTTGGCTTTAACCCTTTGCCCTCTTTTCTAGGCTTAGTTTTACTAGCTCTGCACCTTTGTAAAACAATGTTGCCTTTAGCCTTAAATATACAGGAGAGCCTACTTTCAAGGCTCTGATTTTTAAGGATATTAACACTTTTGCACTTATATAAAGACAACAGGTTGTAGAATAGAAAACTACTTTTGTTTTGTTAGAGGACTTACAGAGGCCTGGTCTACATAAACAGCTGTAAACCAAGATAATGGCGGACTAATATCTTGGAGAACCATGTTCCACATGTCAACTTCAGGCTCTTATTCTGCTAAAAAGTGGAGGGGCTGTGGTTGGTTGTTGCAAACTTGTTGGTGTAGAAATTCCTTGTTCTTGGGATCCTTTGCAGCTGTCCACGTGGGTCAGATCATGGTGTTTCTGCAAAACCTGCAACAAAACTAACTTTTTCTATTCTGCAACTTGTTATCTTTATAGGAGTGCAAAGTGTTAATATCCTTAAAGCTCAGACTTTTGAGAATAGGCTCTCCTGTTTATTTCAAGCTAAAGGCAACCCTGTTTTACAAAAAGTGCAGAGCTAGCAAGTCTAAGCCTAGAAAACACTGCAGAGGGTTAAAGAAAAGGAACAGATCCAATATGGAGTCAGATTTGTTCTTCTCTATTACAGTGACTTTTGGTGAGAGCTAAGTGGATGATTCCTGGGTTGGTCCTCCACTGTCCCAGGCTGGATTTCAGGCAGGATCCTTGCCAGATTCACCATGATTTTGGACCTAATCTACCGCAGAGAAACTGACAATTATTGGATTAAAATTACCTTTCAAAATCCCTTCAATTGCCTGTAAACTATACCACAGCAGGGGATGTCTCATTGGCCAGTCAACTGCCAGTCTCCCCTGATGCAAGGGACAAGCGTCGCGGTGAGATCCATGGTGGCCTGGCCAGTGCACCTTCCTACTTTGCTCTAAAGCTTTGGATTCCTCACTTTGACAATTTAAAAACTCCCTTTCCTCTTCCCTCTGGCCTGGTGTGAATGAACAAGGTCCCTGCACCCACCTGTGCTGAGTCCATGCCATGCACACAGCCCCATGCACACAGCCCACCATCTGCTGTGTAACCCTGGGATCAAGTGCAAACTCTGAACTCCCCCACACCAAAGGTCCGCGTGCCCAGTGCCTCCGCCCTAGGGGTCCAGATCACCATCAGTACCATCAACCACCCAAAGCCCAAGGCCAGTGACTGGCAGCCTGGGATCAACCTGACCCATCGGGTCAGTTGAGGCACAGGCTGCGGGGATCAGGGTGCCAAGGCGGGAATTGGAACCACCTTCAGCCCAGCCTGCCTCACCCTGTAGTCTCAGACATTAACTATGAAGGTGCACACTAGGCTCGATCCCCCACTGGTGGCAGTAGTCATCATTACTGGAGCACGGATTTCCCCACCCCAACCACAGGGTGAGGGGTGAGTGAGTGAGCTCAGAGTAGGGGTGCACTCAGATTGAAGGGGATCCCATGGTGTGGGGGTACAGGTTGAGAGGTGTGGGGCCCGATCAGAGTGGAAATGACCTGGCTGAGAGGTGAGGGGGATAATTTCAGGTTGTTGGGTGTCCTGTGTTGAGGCATGAGGGGTAAGCTTGTGGGTGTAGGGGCCATAGGTTAGGACCTAGCAGGATGGAGTGTCAGGGCAGGGACAATGGTGTGAGGAGAAGGAGCCCTGTCTTCAAGGTCTGGTGGGAGACTGGGCCTGGCCAGTGGTGGGAGGGTAGTAACAGGGAGGGGAAGTTGATCAGGGGAAGTGGGGCTGGGTGGGTGAGGCCTAGCCTAGGGCAGTCGTGGTTCTAGTTCTGTGCCAGGACCCAGTCGGTGGCTGGGTGAAGGCTCTGGGGATGGAGACCCAGCGGGACAAGCAGGAGGGGCCCCACCTGGCTCCTCCCGGCCCCAGCGGCCAGGGCCGGTAAAGCAGGAGACCCACCCGAGCAGTTTGCGCTGCGGGCGGGAGGAGGAGGGGCGCGCACGCGCAGACGGACAGACGCGCGGACGCCGGAACCCACCCAGAACGCGTGGAAGCTGGCGGCAGCCGGTTGCTCCTGGACCAGCTCCTGGAAGAGGAACACGGCCTGGGGCCTGGGCCGCCGCTTGCCCGCGGCTCGGCTGCCGCTGCCGGACAGTTAAGAGGGCGCTGGTGGGGGCGCGCTTCTCGGGGACCCGGCGGGTGACGCCTGTGCTGTGCAGCTGAGGATGCGCCCAGGGAGGGGTGCGGAGGTGAGGTCCCGGCCGCGCGTCCCGTTAGGACCCAGAGGCGGGTCCCAGCCGCCGCTGTGGTTCGTGGTAACCCCGGTATTAGTAGTTCCTGAACACCGCGTTTTTGCCGTCGCTTCTACCCGGGTTTAGGAGAGCAGGTACAGCCCCGGGAGTTGGGAGGGCGCGTGGACGGTTCCAGAGCATCTCCGACTGGCCCTCAGACGATGGCCTGCTCCTGGCAGGCGGGTGCGGTGCGGTCGCGGGGCCTCGGATGGAATGGGGACTGCCCCATGAGAGCCCATGGATTTGCTCCCATCTTACCCGCGGCCTGACCTTGGGGGCGGCCTCTAAAGACCCAGGTTAGTGGGACTCAGGTTACAGGTCAGTCTGCTCCTGGGAGATGGGCTCGGTGCGATCAGTGTGCTGGGATGGCTGCAGCAGCAGCGGGAAATTGTTGCAACCCCCGCTCTCACAGGGCAGCCCCAATCCCGCCATAGCAGCCGCCACCTTTCCCTGACAGCACAGCACCCGCCTTCCAGGAGCAGGCTGACCTGTAACCTGAGTTCCACGAACCTGAGGCAGCAGAGGCCAAGCTCAGGCCATGCGCTGGGGAGTTTGAAGCAAATCCAAGGGCTCCCATGGGCAGACCCCATAACCCGCCACTGCCTTTGACCACACCGTGCCCTCCTCCCGAGAGCAGGCTGACCTGCGGACCGTGCCTGGAGCAGCAGAGGCCGAGCCCTTGACAGGCCGTGGGGGAGATGGGGGCAAATCTACCAGCTTGCCAGGTCGCTGCCCATCTCCCTGCCGCTGCCCCATGTTCGTGGACCACTTGTTTTCAAGTCAGTGGTTTCCTGAGAGGCAGGCGTGGTGCAGTCAGGTGGCGGGGGCTGCAGGGAGGGGTGCTGCCCCAAGGGGAGCAGGTGGACTTGCTCCCATCTCCCCTAGGGCCAGACCTGGGGACGGCATCTGCTGCCCCAGGTTTGCAGGACGCATGTCATGTCCGCCTGTCCCTGGAAGGAAAGCTCAGTGTACTCGGGGCAGCCTCAGTGGCTGACAAGGATTTTAGAAGTCGGCTCTAGCCCAGCATAACTAACTCTCCTTTCTTCTCTTGCTTCCTCAGTTGGTGGCTGTATCGGCTTTTTCATTACAGGTTATTGCTAGATAATGAACATAGGTTTCTGTGCTATATAGAAGAAACTTAACTTAAAATCTCTTTTTATATATAGTGGCTGACATTTGTAAATCTCGAACTCCCAAATTTATCCCTTCCTATCCCCTTTCCCTGGTAACCTTGACTGTTTACTAAGTCTGCAAGTCTGTTTCTGTTCTGTAGATGAGTTCACAGTGTCTTTTTCTCTCTTTTTTTACATTGCACATATGAGTGGTATCATTTGGTATTTTTCTGTTTCTGGCTGCTTTCACTTAGAATGATGATCTCTAGCTCCATCCATGTTGCTGCAAATGGTTTTATTTTGTCCTATTCATGGTAGAGTAGTATTCCAGTGTATAAATATGCCACAACTTCTTTATCCAGTCATCTGTTGCTACATTTAGCTTTCCTCCATGTCTCGGCTCTTGTATACAGTGGTGCTGTGAATACTGGTGTGCAGGTATCTTTTCACATTGGAGTTCTTTCCAGTTATATACCCAGATGTGGGATTGCTGGGTCATAGGGTAAGTCTACTTTTAGTTTTTTCAGGGATTTCCATGCTTTCCATAATGACTACACCAAACTAGATTCCCACCAGCAGTGTAAGAGGGTACCCTTCACTCTACAGCCTCTCTAGCATTTATCATTCATGAACTTCTGAGCGATGGCCATTCTGACTGATGGGAGCTGATACTTCATTATAGTTTTGATTTGAATTTCTCAGTTTATTAGTGATATCGAGCATTCTTTCATGTGCCTATTGGCCATTTGTGTCTTCATTGGAGAAATGCTTGTTTAGGTCTTCTGCCTATTTTAAGATTGAGTTGTTTGTTTTTTTGTTATTAAGTTCTATGAGCTGCTTATATATTCTGAAAATTAAGCCTCTGTTAGTCGTATCATTTGCAAATATTTTCTCCCATTCGTAGTTTGTTGTTTCCTTTTGTTTTACTTATGGTTGTCTTTGCTGTGAAGAAATTTATGAGTTTAATTACGTCCCTTTTGTTTATTTTTTTCTCTTATTTCCATTGCCTGGGTAGATTACCCTAGGAGAATGTTGCTAAGATTTATGTCAGATAATGTTTTGCCTATGTTTTCTTTTAGGAGATTTATCATGTCTTGTCCATCTGCATCTTAAGTCTGTACTCAACATCTGTGCTTCAGTTTTGAATTTTGAGCTTCTTAGAGAAAACCTACTCTTAGCTCATACGTCAGATTCAACATGTCTAAAGCTGATTTCATAATCTTTTTTCTTGCAGCGTCTCCACTTATTCAGTGGGATAATCATTCTTCCGGTCTTGAATACACAAAGGCTTGGAGTGGTCTTTGATTTGTCTTTCTCTCACCACCCTCCACATTTTGTCAGCTTCTTGAACTGTATGTTGTTGGTTTCAAGTGTCTATTCTGATTGCTGATACTCTGATGAAGAGCTTTCATCCCTGATACATGAATTTTTCCTTCTGCTGAATTCTTGGATATTCTCTCCCCCCCTTTCAGTCAACCTAGAGTTTTGGTGCTCCAACATCTACAGTCAAGTCAAAGACTTAACACAACCAGATCTCAGCCAGGGAGTCTCGACCCTTCATCATTTTGGACTTACATTATTTTTTCCAATCATTATGTAACTTAGCCTCCTAGGGTAACCTGTGCCTTATTAAAAACCAGGAGTCACCAGCCTTTTCCTATCCAGTCCTCAGTTAAAACAGATTAGAATTGCCCTGAGAACTAGTTGGAGCCCCATCCCCTTCATAGAGTCTTCCCTATTTATTCCAAATACTTCTAGCTCTTCTTTGTATTCCTGTACTGTTTATGATCAGTAGCCTGTAATCTTGGATTTGAGTACTGACTTGGTACCATTCCTGGGTGATTTCCAATGTGTCTCCTCACTTAGCTGGTAACTGGAGAAGACTCACTTGTTCAGCCTCCTTTATACCCCTCACCCTGCTTAGCATCGGGCAATAACAGGCATCCAGGCAGTGCTTGCCTTCTTTATTTATTCGCAGTGGTGGTGGTGTGGATTATAGCTAATAACTATTAATTCAGAGTTGCAGTTAAAAAAGAAAGCCAAGAAAATCCAAAAAACTTTATCTCCATGTTCAGTTTAGCGCTTTATCTCAATAGTTTTCTTAAGACTGTGTTTACATTCACATAGTGTTCAGTGCTTGTACAGTTCCCTGAGGCAAGCAGGTGAGATGTCATTATGTTTGACTTTCACGTTACATTTCATATTGGATATATTTGTGTAATGACAAAACCTTATTTTATAAGTAAACAGCCGGAAGCCCAGAGAGACTAAGAGCCTAACCCAGGATCACCTGGTTAGTGTTTGGCACAGGCCAGGACTGCAGTGCACATCTTCCAGCTGATCCTCTTCCAGTGCCTTTTCATTCCACTGCTGGGAAATGTAGCCCCATCAGCCAAACGGCCAAGTCACATTGCTGCCCCTTTACCTGCCAGTGATGGCAGTGCTACAAAAAGTGGCAAAGGAAAGGTCAGAAATAGGAGTGATAAAAGACATGGAAGTGCTGGAAATGGATCCTCAACCTCCTCCTCCCTACTTGAGCGCCTCACAAGTGTCCCACTCTGAGAGTGCTGTTCATTGTTTATAACATAGCCTTAAAATCAGACTGATCTTTTATAGGACATGCTTTTATCCTGGTCCCTTTCCTGCTAGTAGTCACCGTCATGGGCAGAAAGTGCCTGGCTGTGCTCTGTTTGTCACGTAGGTGGGAGGGAAAGTGGGAGAGGGAGTTGGTTGAACTGAAGCCGAGCTTTTTACAGCTCTGTTGTTCTAGGACCAGAGCAGTTCCACTCTTGCTTTCATCACCTCTCCACCTCCGAGTCCCAGCCACCCATTCCTGCCTGCTTCCCCACATGCCACGTCCTGGGGGAGGACAGAGTGGTGGGCAATGCCCCCTCCGCCCTCTGTTCTGGGAGGTGCAGGAGTCTGCTTTAACTTTTGAGCTGTTTTGGTAATTGGGCTTTTCCAGCTTTTCTAGACATCTCCTTTCCAGCTCTGAGAAATTGGAGATGTAACTTAACCATACATGGACTATACTAAAGTATTCAGTGACATTAGTGTCATGTTGTCTGTAATTGTGTTCTGTGACTGGATAGGAGGTTTTTTATCTCACAGGATGCTTCACATCCAATTCTAAAGTCCTAGAGGCTGCAGGTGTAATCCAAGTCCTTACATGTCTGTAAGGTAGACATGAACATTATTTGATAATATGACCATATGTTCATAGATTACGGTTAGTCCACTGGCTCTGTATCTAATGAAAGTTTAAATATCAAACGCTTGAAGAAAATTTGTGGGCCATGTCTTTTTGCCTGTAAGTAGTTGCAAAAACTGAAATCACAACTCTACCACAAGCCACAGTGTTTCCCAGTAGAGAAAGCCCTCTAATTTTACAACCTCTAAGTAATGCAGTGGTTCTTTGAGTGAGATGAGGGATGCCAGAGTATTTTTTGGGACACTAGAGTGGGATGACAAGTATTCTGGGACTGGTTACAGTTGAATCTCTACTTCCTATATCCTGGACTGATTACAGAGGCAATGTTAGTGCGGTAACCATCTTGTGGATGCAAGTGTAGCTAGGAAGACAACAGAGAAAATAGAAGGGATATAAAGAAATGGAGGGACTTCATAGCAGTACAAATGGCGACTTTGACACCACCAGCTGCTGATGTGAACTTTGCAAGAATTTGTGAGAAGTGGTGGGTGTCATTGCAAGCAGGAGAGTTCTGCAGCTTTTGGGGTGAACAGGCAAAGGGGAGAGCAGATATGGTGGCTATCCAGGGGCTACTTTTGTCCTGAATGTGAAAATGTCCAGTCCCCTGTTCAATTTTGCAGCCACAACTTCACATGACTCAGGGCGTTATTTCCACTAGAATACCATAAAAATATAAACAACCTGTTTCCCAAAGTGTTTGTTCTCGATCTGAGATGATTGTCCTGTGGTGGTAGGTAAGTGGGCGATGGGGCCTATTACATCACCCCCTTTCACTAGAAGTCTACCTCGCTACTTTTCACCCTACTCCTAGAGGTGCTGTCATTCTGTTACACCTAGGCCTGTAAGACCGTCTTGCCTGAATCCTCACGTGAAGAGGGATGGTTATGTGCAGTTTTAAAAAATTGCTTGGGTCATGTGGTCCTTTGTTCCTTCCAATGGAAATCACTATTCCAGAGCAAATAGTATGCCTCCATAGAAAGTATATTGTTTGTAAGTTGTCTTCAGAGGTTTTGCAGTTGGTTTAAATATTTGCTTGGTGATGGCATCTTGATTGATTGAAGGAGGCAACCCTCACTAGGGGCATTGTGTGCTTTCTGTCTGAGAGTTCCTTTACTGGCAGCAGAGTGTTCGTAGGCAGAGTTAGAAAGTTACCTGGTCTGAGAAGCCGAATTTGCCCGCAGCTGGGAATTGGCAGAAGAGTCTGTTATGGAAGGAAAGCTTTAGGATTATCTGGTAGCAGAGTTCTGGGATCCAAACCCCGGGAAACCTCAGCTTTTGTAGAGTATGTTCTGTAACAATAGGCTATAGGATAATTTTTACACTTGTTATAGGATGTAGAGTTGGGGAAAGGCTTAAAAGTGCAAGAACCTTAAAAGAGAATCTCCGAATATTTTAAAGAAGACAGTTCTCAGAATGAGAGCTTTTCTGGAAAAGACTAGCTCTTCACTTCACAGGGGAAGCAGGGAGCAGGTGTAACTGCACTTACGGTAACTTCAAAGGTAAACCTTACCCTCCCACTTAGCTGTTTCCTGGTGTAGGTTCATCTCCCACATCTGTAGTTTTAGACCTGATGTGTCATTTTCTGGTACTCCATTCTGCTTCTTAGTGAGAGACTGACCCAAAGTCACATAGCAATTGAAAAATTGCGCAAAGGTCTTTATTGTTAAAAATGTAGACCTGTGGCAGGGTGCTGCATTTGCAATTGACTTTCAGTACAGAGAACACTGAAAAGAATGCAGTGTTATTTCTTTTTTTATTCCTTTAAGCCTTTGAATAGAAGGTTTTCTTTGCAGAGTTTCTGGAGTACATCAGAACAAGCAGGAACTAAAATAGCTTTAAGAAATCTCCAGTATAGACGTTGCTTATAGTGTGGTATCTGTCTTATGTTAATTCTTTAAAGCAGGAAGTTGTAACTCTCAATTTCTTAAGCAAATATAAACATTCTTGACTCTTATTGACATTCTTTGTGGGGTGAAGCTGCTTTTGCTTCCATTCTGAGCATTGAAAGGCCTTCTATGATACTTCTACCAGTCCTCAGTATTTTATTTTCCCTCTGTTGTGAACTTGTTTTTAAATTTGAAGCAGATATAAATATCATTAACTTGCTACATATGTAGATATTCAGTGTTACATAGTCAGAAAGTTTGTGTACATCACATGTATCTACATAATTCCCCCCTTTCCAACTGTGTTCCTGATGAAAGGATGGTGGGAAATGGCATTATGGGCATATGTCTTACAGTACACAGTGTTTCCCCTGTTCCCTCTACCATATCTGGATGTTCTTTCATCTTTCAGCTTCTAGACTTACTTGCTCTTTTTCTTAAGCCAGGTGTATCTCATCCCCCTGCACACACACACATGTGTACACACACACACATTCTACCGTAGGGAGTAGCATGCACCATCCAATTCTCCCACTCCAGCTCTGGACCCATCCACTGGAGGCAGTGTCTTGCACGAATTCATTTGTAAGTTGCTTTTTAAAACTCGAGTGGTCAGGAATTAGGACTGATATCCACACCTACTAGGCAGGCCCTCAAGGACAACTTCTATGGTTAATGCCAGGTTATCTTAATGTTTGACTACCTGGGTTTCATGTCTTCCTGTGCCACCTGTGTGACCCATGATTCCCACATTTCTGTCTCCTGCTAGAATTTTTCTCTCCAACTCTGGACTCTTACAATCTTCTACTGATTTGACACCTTCAATTGAAACTCTGATATCTTAAAAGCAACATGTGTAAAAACTGAGCCCTTTGTTCTCCTACCCCCCAAACTGGTTCTTCCTGCAACCTCCCCCATTCAGTTAGTGGAAACTTAATCCATCCAGCTGCTTGGGTTAAAAAGCTTAGAGTTACTCTGACTTTCACTGACATACCACATGAATTCTGTCAATAGATCTGGTTTAACACTGCCTTTAAACCATATCCAGAACCCAGCCACTTCTCACCATGGCTCCTGCCTCGACTGCTGCTTCCCTGCCCTGAGCCACTGTCCTCTCCTCCTGCACAGCCCTTTTCAGAGGCTTCCCACCTTTCATCTCTGACCCGTTTTGACTATTCTCACCCGGCAGTCAAGTGAGCCTCGAAAACCTAAGTTAGATAGTGTCGTCCTTCTGCAGTGCCTCCCCATTTCACTCTGGGTAAAAGCCACAGTCCTTACAACGTCCTCCAAGGCCATGAAGGACCTGCACTGACCCTTCTCCGCAGCTCCAGCCATGTCCCCATTCTGGAACATGTGAGGTGTGCGCTGCCCTTGGTGATGGTTATTCCGTCCACCTGGGACTTCTTACCTCCAAGTCTTAGTTCTAACCTCAGTCCTCAGTGTGGCCTGCTCTGGTATTTAATACAACATCACCCTCATCCCATACCCTCAACTCTCTTTACCTTGCCCTTTTTTGATTTTTCCATGGTTCCTCTTTCCTAACATGCCACCTCCTCTGCAGCTCTGTTGTGTGAATTGTCATCTCCACCCCCATCCCAGCTAGACTCCAACCAAGCTCCGTGAGGACAGGAATTTTGTTTTGTTTATTGATCTATTCCAAGTGCCTAGACTAGTCCTGGGTACATAGTAGGCAGTCAAAAATTATTTGCTGAATAAATTTAAAGACTATTTTAAAAATGAATCATCCTTTCAGGAACGGGTGAGGATCGGAAGCTGCATGAAGGAAAATGGTGCAGTAAATATTGATATTTGCCTGTTGTTCTTTGTGTGATATATATATGTGTTTTAGTCTTAATTTGGTATCCCAGTTTCTTAATTTAATAGCTGTATTAAGGTGTAATTTACAGGCCATAAAATTCACACATTATAATTGTACAAGTCAGCCATTTTATCTATTTCTAGATTTGTGCAACTTTGTCCTCATAAAGTCCCCTTGTGTCCGTCCATATGCAGTTTGCCCTCCCCTCAGTGGCACCCTGATTTTATTTCTTTTTTTTTTTTGGCAATCACATCTCAAACGGATAATTTACACAGCAGTACTAATATAGCTTTGCACTTTTTGAAATGACACACTTAAATATGAAATTAGCGGTCATTGCTGAATGTAGGTAGCAGTATCCGACATTGGTGAAAAGAATGGACTTGAGTGTCAGACTGGCTGCAGTCTTACCCAGCTCCACCATTTACCAAGTTACCCAAATTATTTTCTGCCTCAAGCTCTTTATCTGTTATATGGGGGTAATAATAGCAGCTTACAGAGTTGTTGTGAGGATTAAGCAAACAGGGAAAAAAAATTTAGTATAGTGGCCTGCTTATGTTATTACCTAAGAAATGGGCTTATGTTATTACCTAAGAAATAGCCTTGCAGGTAGAGGGCAAAATTCAAATCAGTTTCTAAAGTATATGTAAAATATAATCCAGTTCCTGCCTGGTTTGTAAACACGTATGCCTACTGAAGAATTTAAAAGCAGGCTAATTTCCAACAGAAAAGATCATTTCTCAGCATTTCTTTCAAAGATAGCTGCAAAATCACTTTTACTAAATGTTCCATGCCCAACTCTTACAGAAATTTGACACCACGGACGTAATTATCTACATTTTTGTTAAAATGATTCTGACCATCAGGAAGTGTTCTCAATTATATTTTAGCCTTTATTTTGAGAAATACTGTGAGACTTCTTCTAAATTAATGGGTGGGGGCATTCATTGTAGCTCTTGTAGCCTGATAAGCCTGCACTAAATTATCTTTTTTTAACTTTTAATTAAAGTAATAAATTAATTTTTTGCTGGGGGGTGGTAATTAGGTTTTTATTTATTTATTTTATTTTTAGAAGAAGTACTGGGAATTGAACCCAGGCCCTTGGGCATGCTAAGAACATGATCGTCCACTTGAGCTATACCCTCCCCCCTAAATTATCTTAAATAAGGTCTTTTTCTCTGTTTTGTTAATTTATGTACAGATGCGCAAAGCAGGGTCATCAGAAGCCTCTCAATCACGAAGATGATAATAGTGAAAAACATTGCGCAGTGACAGTGAATCCTTGGCATATGAAGAAAGATTGTAAAGTCCTGAATGAATTAAGAAGGTATTGTTACATTAACATACGTGTAAGCATGGCTCTCTTACCTTTATTTTTCACTTTATAATGAAGATAATCCCCAACCGTCACGGTTGCTTTGTTTGATAGAGGCCATATCTAAACCCTTTTCTGCAAGTTTTTTAAATAAGAAAGAGCAGCTAATTTATCAGAAGTGTGAATGGTGTAATCTGGTCTGTCTAGTATGGTAGCCACGAGCCACATGTGGCTATTGTGAATTGAGATGTTCTATAAGTGGAAAATACATAATAGATTTTCAATACTTCGTACAACAAAAATAATGTAAAATATTATTAATAAGTTTTAAAAGTGTCAATCACACTTTTGAAATGATAGTGTATTGGATATTTTGGGATAAATGTAATTATTACTGGAATTAATTTCACTTATTGCTTTTTATTTTCTAAATGGAATTACTGGAAAATTGTGACTTGCACTATGTTTCTATTGAGAGTGCTGGCTTCTAACTTATTGCAAATAATATGAAAAGAAAACTTTGATTAAAAATTTTGTAATTGAGTCGTTGATTTACATCATATTAGTTTCAGGTGTACAAAATAGAGGCTCAACATTTTCATAGATTATATTCCATTTAAAGTCACCATAAAATAATGGCTATATTTCCCTGTGCTGTATGATACAGCCCTGTAACCTATCCATTTTATACGTAGTACTTTTTACCTCTCAATCCCCTAACCCCTTCCTGCCTCCCCTCTTCTCCTTCTCCCCATTGGTAACCACAAGTCTGTTCTGTGTACCTGTGAGTCTATTTCTGTTTTATTATAGTCATTAATTTGTTTTATTTTTTAGATATACATATAAGTTAATACATAGAATATTTGTTTATCTTTCTCTGACTTATTTCACTTAGCATAATACCCTGTAGGTCCATCCATGTTATTGAAAATGGCATTATTTTATTTTTTAATGGCTGAACAGTATTCCATTTGTGTGTGTGTTCATGGTATGTATATATGTGTGTGTATATATATGTATACATGTATATATACATATATATATATATATAATATACCACAACTTCTTTATCCAGTCATCTGTCAGTGAACATTTGGGTTGTTTCAGTGTCTTGGCTATTTTAAATAGTGCTGCTGTGAACATTGGGGTGCATGTGTCTTTTTGAATTAAATTTTTCTCCAAACATATACCCATGAATGGGATTGCTGGATCACACGGAAGTCTATTTTCATTTTTTTATGGAACCTCTCTTCTGTCCTCCATAGAGGCTGCACCAATTTACATTCCCACCAATCGAGTAGGAGGGTTCCTTTTTCCTTAAAAGGTAAAAAATTCTCTACATTTACCTACCTTCCTTTCAGTTTAGGACACAGTTTGGCAAAAACCAGATAGAATTTAATAGGAGTAAATACAGTATTTATTTTGAATGTCCATGCATTATGGATAGATATGTTATTGATGAGTTGGTTCCCTATTTTTGTAGGTGCAGATGTTTTTATAGCTTCACAGACATTTCAGTCTTGCAGAGAGGAAAATTTCTTTTTATTTTGCTGAACTTGTCCGGGTGTCTTTATCGGACTTGGTCCAGGCCTGCAGAGGTGAATACACATCCAAACCTGAACCATTTGAATGTCTGCAAGATATTAAGAGTCTAGAATATCAGATCTGGACTGTAACTCTGGTAAATGACATCAGTGACTGGACTCAAGAAAACTCCATTTGAGGACAAAACCTTTCATAAGCCAAAAAGGCTTTGAAATTGTGGCAAAGCCAGAGACTTTTGTGCACCACTTATGGCCACAAACCCATGAGGACAACCACAGGCCTTCTGGAGTGCCAAGGAAATTCCATGTGAGGAGTCCAGCACTCACAGGAATCCAACAAGTCCCTGTCTGCCAGAACACTTTCATTGCTACTGTGCTGTTTTGAGTAAATGTCTTTTCATCAGGTTCAAATTGGTTTGTTGTTATTTTTTTGCATAAAAAAACAACTTCTTGTTCCCTGGTGAAAGTAAAAGCCTAACATTTTCTGATTTCTTTTGACAGAGAAAACATGAGCCTGTGGATCTAACCTCATCTGTGATGGTCTGCAGCTGGGAGCAACCAGATCAGTGTCAGTCCCCTTGCAGCCATTGGCTGGGAGCCTGCATGTTCCTTGGAATGGTATTTGAAACATGTCACACTAGCCGTGCCTTCGCTGTGGGCTGGGAGGCGAGTCACTCAGAATCTGCATTATGGAATGTATGTTTCAGATCTACAGTTAGGAGATCTTTTTTAATAGCCAGAGAATATAGTCATAAATATATCTATTAATGTATTTATGCAAGAACATTTTTAAAGATTTTTTTATTATAAAAAGTTTCCCCCCAAAATTGAAAATGAAAGAACAATGGAATTAAAAATCATCTGTACCTTAATTATACATAAAGAATCATAAAATCCTTCTAAACTTTTTTTGTTCAAATGAAGATATTTTTCCCTTCCAAAAAGGAAAATTATCATTTCACATTTTTTTACTTTCTCCTTTTATTATATATTCCATATCAATAAATATAAATCTTTTAAATCCCTTTTAATGGCTGTTTAACACTATATTGAACAGATATGTAAATAGTCCTAGGTTTCAGAAATTTAAAAAATTGTCATTACAATACCACTGCAAAGAATATTTTGGTGTTTCTATTTTTAGTTACTAATTTGGACTAAAAATTAACAAGTTTGCTTTTCTTCATCTAAAACATTGGTTATTTTATGAAGGAACTGTAAGGATTTTAAATAACTTTTCAGTAATTTCAACAAAGAAATTATCTTTAAGGCAAAAATGTATGATGGATTGCAAATCTATTTTTATTATATCTTCACTTTTACCAGTGTGACATATGTGTGTGTTTACACAAGTGCTTTAACTACCAGCAACGTAAGAAAAATCTGTGTACTAAAAATGTGAAAATACTTTCCCGGTTTGTGTTTTCATTCTCCCAATGTAGGTTTTGGATGACAAGCTTGTATTTGCAAAAGTACACCCCCTGTGGGAGGTGTTCTGTACATACGCTGAGATACTGCACATAATATTGCCTCTGAAGCCCAATGATCTGAAAACCCGGTCCTCAGCCTTTGATAACTTGAGATGTTTTATGAAAGTCCTCCAAGTGGATGAAAGTATCAACAACCGGAACAAGAGCTTTTCTTTGCCCTATTTGAGAAGAGCTCCGTGAATGACTTTTATATTCAGCATAGAGATACATTCTCCAATCCAACCACCAGAAACCGCATTGTAAGTCTAAACCGAGTTTAGCTGCTGTCTTGGGGGTGATTTAGAACCTGCTGTTGAATTATCAGTGATTTGGTTTGGTTGGTTTGATTTGGTTTTTAAAAGCTGCCCATAAAAAGGAAAAAAGAGAAAGAAAAGAAATATGCCTACAGATTCCTGTTAGGATAGTAAACAGTGGCTGGTTAGTTACCTTGTATAAACCACAAGCTCTCTTAGAACATTTTTAGGTTTACTTCATCCTTTCTCAGATCAAGTATCAAGTAAGGGACAGTGTTAAAAAAAATTCAGGATTAACAGGTTTGTGAGCTCCAGGATTTGCAAGGCAGCTTTCCCTCCCCATGGTGTAAGTCAAATGGCAGAATTGAAATAAAGCACCTCATGTATCCTCCGGTGTTAACAGGAAAAGGCTAATCTTCTTGACCTTGTTTCTTCCTGGGTAAAATGAAGATAATATATCAGGAGGCGACAAGCTCATTTAAGGCAGGAAGCATGTTGTTTTGTTCACTGCTGAATCTCAGGCACTGGGAAGGCTGAGTTTAACGAGCGAATGAATGAACGAACTGTACTTCCCCCACAGTTACCATGTGGGACAGTGAGGATTAGAAGCTAAGAGCATAGACTCTAGAGGGGAGGGCACAGCTCAAGTGATGGGGCGCATGCTTAGCAAGCATAAGGTCCTGGGTTCAGCCCCCATCACGTCCTCTAAAATAGACATATAACACTAATTACCTCCCCTCCCCCACCAGAATTACCTTATTATCTCCCCACCACCAAAAAAAAAAAAAAGAGAAGTGGCCAAGAGCGTAGACTCAAGCTGGAACACCTGTGTTGTTTTCTCGCTGTCGACCTTGTAAATGTCATTTACCCTCTGTGTCTATCAAGTTCCTCACCAATAAAATGGGGATAATTGTAGTACCAACCTCGTAGAGATGCTATGGGGATTAATGAATCTGTGTCAGTGATACAACAGCCCTGGCTTATATTAAGTACTATGCATCTGTCAGCTCTTTTCATAATTACTGACAGATGTTATTATCGACAAAAGACGTATTAGTTCTTTGAAAGAGAAATGCATGTTAGACCATTTCATTTATCACTTTCTGTAATTCAGGCTTTTCCCTCTGAAATAACATTTTATGTCTGTGCACTAGAAAGCCACAGGGCTTTCCAAATTTCATCTGTCTGGGTTCTTGTCATGATGGCAATACTGCAGATTGCTGACATTTTTTAGGGACTCCGTCTGAGATGACAGCAACCCCTCAAATTTACGAGCGCTTCTCTAACTGATAACATCTCGCTAGAAATGAAGTTTTTATAATGTAACAGCTTCAGATGCTTAATGATGCCATAAATGCAAGGATGTTATATCTAAGCTCTTTAAATAAATCTTGTCATTGAAATAAAGGAAATACTATATTATAGCCCTCTATGACTTTGTTATCTTTGCTATCTGTTTATCTGACTCTCTAAGACCAAAGAAAGCAAATACTAAGATTGATCATTACTACTGTGTGGTACACGTATTTGTGGATGAAGACAATATTGAAATGCACTGTTTAAGATATTAAAATGGACATTAAACAGCTTCTTGATGCACATGCATGAACAGAACAGGGAGCTGGGTGCAGGGAGCAGACACTGAGCTTCCTGGATTAGAGACCCAGCTTAGCAGTCCAGCCCAGCAGTCCACATGTTTCATATTTATGTCCCAGCAAAATTAGCAGTGAGAGTCTTAAATGAACTTTGGGGACACTTGCAAACAGCTGTCATGATTACTAATGTGGGACACCAGGATTCTACAGTGTTTAGTTGGCATCTGTGCATAACCAGTTCTTTTCCACTAAAGCTTCTTGTAATTGCTGGTCCCACATCCAGGTTGAGGAATCATCTCATGTGGTGTTTGCGAGGGAGGTAAGTGGAGTCAGGACCCATGTTAAGGCTGGGTGGGTAATAATCTGGTGCTAGTACAAGAGAAAGGAAAGTAGGTCAGGTGGGAAGGAGAATGACTGGATTTAAACTTTGTTTCTTGAGTAAGCTAAATATATGACATCATGTCAAGTTACTTTGTTGTTTATATTCCATTTGCTGTCACCAAATAACTACTGAATTGTGGGGACAAAAATGCCTGGGTTTTAGAATTGACCCTGCCCCTAACCTGCCAGAGTCCAGGTTCCTCTGGGTGCCCAAAGAGGGGGCTGGACCATCAGGTGTCCCTCCACTGCAGCAGTTTGGGCACTTGGGTGGCCTAGATTTTTGCTGTGGAAGACTGGCCCGGTTGTAGGACATTAAGCATCTGCAAGGTGGTCCCAGGACTGTGACATCTAAGCGTTCCTTTCCACCCACGTTTGCAAATGACCCTCAAGGGGTTAATATTAATCCTGGGTGAGAATTATGAAAAATTATATGGTACCTCCATCCCTCCTGGCAAGTGAGGGCCCCTTATTTACAAATGACCATGAAGTATTAGCACCAGATTTTATCAACAGAACATGTGAACATTTTGTGACAGTGACACTCACCTGTTTGCTTCTGATTCCCAGTGCCACTTCAACCTCCATCAGAGGACTTCAGCTGCCCCAGCGATCAGGGCCTTCTGTACAGGGAATGGGCTCCTCCTCGAAGCACAGACAAGCAGCAGCCCTTAGGTCTCATCAGGTGAGCTGTTGTGGAGAGCACTCCAGTGGGAAGGGCTCAGGGTTGTCCTCATGGCATCTGAGTGTGACAGTCCTCCAAGAGTGTTAACAACCAGGAAGCTCACAGGAGCTCTGAACTTCGTTGCCCCAAGTTTTTACTGCAGGCTTTATTACAAAGCCATGATTTATTGGGTCACTACCGACATGGCTAACCCAAACCCTAACTGTAAGTCAAACCTTTCCTTAGCCCTAAACTTTGAGCCCCTTCCTCTCCTGGTGGCCACTCACTTGTCACAAAGCTTAAAGCCCCACTCCTCTAACCACATGGTTGGTGTCTCTGGCTGGCCAGTCCCCATCCTGAGTCATCTCATGAACACAAGCCATCCAAGGTTCCACCATGAATAGCATAGACACTCCTATCTTGGGAAATTTGGAAGCTTTAGCGGTTGCTGCCTAGGAACTGGGAAAAAAGACCTACCAAATTCTTCATTAAATAGGAGTAAATGTTATATTTCATTTAAATTATAAAATAAGAGAGAAATTCTCACTGCTTTTCTGTACACCACGTGATTGTAATGTCGTGCTCAGCATGTGTCTTCTCAGAGCACCAGCGCTGGCTGCTCCCCGGGAGCTTATGCTGTTTGGGCAAGGCTGCTGGGGGGATACAGGCCAAGGACAACCGAGAAAACAAAAATAATCGGGCAAATAAGGAAACAATGTCAGATTGAAATGAAGAAATAACACAGTGTTGAGATGGGAGTCTTGGGGGGAAGTGAGTTAAGAAAGTTATCTTTGAGTAGGTTACATGTGAGCTGAGATGGTGAAAAGGAGGCTGGAATTTGAAGATCTGGGAAAAGTCACCCATGGAATAGAGGCAGCTTGTCTATTGGCCCTGAGGCACAAATGTGCTCAGCAGGTTTGAGGAGATACTGGAGCCAGCGCTGGTGAGAGTGATGAGACGCGAGGTTTAGAAGGGCATCAGGAGCACGGAAAGGAGTGTAGACTCTAAGCGCAGTGAGAAGCAGTCATGATAGCTTAAGCACTAAAGTAATTTTCTCTCATTCACATTTTGCAAAGATAATGTGGAGAATGTATAGCAGGGACTCAGGAAGCAGGGAGGCCAGGTAGGAAGCTCTTGGATTGGGCCAGATGAGAGATGGTGGGAGCCAATGAGGAATGCGTTTGGGGAGTGGGGCTGACAGGATGCAGTTATGGGCTGGCTGTGGATGGTTAGGAGAAGAGGAGGGTCAAGGTAGCCCCAGGTCGGTCTGGAGCCAGGTGTCTGTTCTTTCTTTTCTCAGTGCCCCATGCAGTTGCCCATCTACTTGGGCAAACCTCTTAATCTTCAAAGTGAGGGTTTTAAAACACTGAAGTCTATTTGTTGTTTCACATTTTATGGAAAGATTCAAACATGTACAGAAATAGAGAGAACAGTACAGCCAGCCTGCCTGTATCAGTCACCCAGCTCCAGAATTGTAAACTCAGAGTCACTGTTGTTGCATCTTTCATCTCCATCTCCTCCCCTCCCCCACAATGGGGTCATTTTGAAGACAATCCTACATAGCTTAACCTTTCATTAGTGAAATGACAAGGTCTCTTTCAAATAAAATTGGAATATTCTTTTTTTTAGGGTTACAAAATAATTCCCTGCTTGTCACAAAAATACACTTTTAAGTAGTTTTGGGGTTGAAATCAAGATCCAGACAAGATTCAGACATTGCAGCTAGCATATCTCTCAAGTGTGTTCTAATCTATAATTTTCCTGTTTCTCATTTTCCTTGAAATTGCTGAGGGGTTTCTCTATTTCCTGTTTGGCTGATTTCATTCTCCCCTATGGTGTTAGACTTGTTTCTCCATCCTATGTATTGGCTTTAGCTAAGTGATTTAATCCTCCCCTAAAAGCTTGGTCTGATTGAGGTTCAACTTTGTGCAAAAATATTTTTTATGTGAAGTTTTGTACTCCTGTCATAAGGTACATAATATTACAGTTGACTCTCTTTTTTGTGATGACAGCAGCCAAAAATGATTGTCACCCGGGATCATTATTTCATAAGGAATTTTATTTCATGTGGTCATACTCTAATTTCCTCCCTCAATTATCAGCAGGATCAGTCACGAAGAGGCACTTTCTCCTTAACACGGGTTATCCTTTAGAACACAGTTTTAAAGGAGGATATTTGTTAATATGTAAATATTTAAAATTGATAATTTTTTTTCTTTTTAATTTTTTTTTCTAATGGAGGTACTGAAGATTGAATCTAGGACCTTATGCATGCTGAGCACACACTCTGCCACTGAGTGTACCCAATCCCAGTTGAGATTCATATTTATTTGATATCTTCCTTCTGTTATTTTTGTTTTGTGTTATACAGAATTTGAAGGCAGGGCAATGGGTTTGACCGCTTTTTAATCATTCTTTATGGGCTTTTGGGGTTTGTGTGTGTGTTTGTGTTTGTAAAGAAAACAATTTTCCCACTATTTTAAGTATGTATTGCTAAGGCAATTATGTTGATCTTTTCCCTGCTCCTGGTCCATGTATTCCCTTGTTACTTCCCACTAGTGGCCCCTTGAGCTCTGTGACAAGACTAGCATGTCGTTAATCCATGTGGAAGGAGATCTGAAGAGATTTATTCAAGGAGATGAAATTTGTAGACAATGTATTGGAAAGTATTGTGAAAGTTGTTCGTTAAGAGAAGGTCTGAGGTTGAATTGTTAAGTGCACAGAAATCTAAGCTATGAACTACCAAGACAATTATTAACTCCAGGAAAACAAAGTAGGGAAGAAAAGGTAAGACTAGCACAAATTGCTACAGCTTTGAATAGTCTGTACAGAGTAATAATAATGTAAATCAAGGATACTGAGCTGATGAAAATTATAATGTAACTGTATTAAAAGGTTGGAAGAAAGAAGGTTTGGGTATGTAGATGAGATGGGGTTTGAAAGAGATCTGAACCCTCATTTTCCAAAATAGAAAGTTAAATAGGTGATACATAAAGTTGAAAAAGTTATTAGGCTGTGTTACAAGGATATTAGTCAGAGAAAGGGAGTAAGTATTCCAAGAGTCAGCAGTAGGAGCTGAACGTGGTTGTTTCTGGCCAGGAAATGGGGCAGTTGTTGGGAACTGCTCCTTTTTACAATCGGTGTTCGAGAACTGTTTGACTCTTTATTGAATGTATGGCATTAGTTTGATAAAAAGAAATCAAAGCTGAATTTTGAAAAATTTATGTTAAGAATTGGGGTGCTTTTGCAGAGAGATATAACAATCAGCAAAACTACATTTGAAGGGATCCTCATTATTCCTTGCATTTCAGCAAGGACTAGGAGGCAGACATCTGTTTAAGGTTCAAAAATTCTGTCTGACCTTCCTGCCGACTTGTAACCTTTGGAAGTAATGAACTCCCCGTCACTGTAAATATCCAGGCAGAGGCTGCCTGACCAGCTCTCTAACTGTAGCAGGGTGTGTTTACCATTGGGCAGTTAGAGCAGGCAACTTCTAACATTCTTTCAGTTTTGAATTTGGCATTTTCAGGATGGATAGTTGATAAGAATGTATTACAAAAAGCTTAACAAGAAAGTCCAAGACATCTCAAACCCATTGCCAGGGTTTTCTCTGCCAGACACCATCCTAAGCC
The DNA here is from genome assembly GCF_048564905.1 of Vicugna pacos. NCBI lineage: Eukaryota > Metazoa > Chordata > Mammalia > Artiodactyla > Camelidae > Vicugna > Vicugna pacos. The sequence continues at coordinate 722,196 of NW_027328786.1, forward strand.
TGCCACCAGTGAGGCAGGCCACAAAGCCCAGTCACATAAGAATGAACACACTTTGTCACTCCTATCTGATTTGGCATCAGTCTCAGCCCTTTTCCCCATGGAATGGTCCACGCCCATGTCTCTGACGATGGAGCTGGTCTCACAGCAGCTCTATGAGCACTGGTCCAGCCCAAGGGATTCCTGCGTGAAGTTTTCCAGGATTCCAGGCTATTCTCAGAGCTGAGTCCCCCTTAGGCTAAGCCCACGGAACTCATCTTAGCTCCAGACTGAGCCGGAAGCCTCAGAGAGAACTCAGAGCTGAGGAAATCCACAGGTTTTACCCAGCACTGCCGAATCATCAGTGAGCCAGTTGAGGGAAGGATCAGCAACAGCAAGACACACCTGAGCTGCCGTCTCATTGTTCCACCTCATCCCTAAACCCTCTGTGTCTGCCTGTCTGTGTCGGTCTCCCTTTTAGGATCAGCCTGGCACCACTTCATGCCCTGCCTCCTTTCTTCTAATCTTGCCTCCCTGGCCTGTTCCATCTACTCCAGATTAACTGAGAAAAGGTTTTAAAACCTAGGAACAACAGACGTGCTAGATACAAAGAATACAGGGCAATGTCTTCCTCAGCCACATCCCTCCTGCCCTCTCCCATTCCCTCAATGTCAATGAGTTTTATAAATATTTTGTCAGACAGACATTGCACTTGCAGTTGTTATCATTATCAGCCATTTCCTTATTATCTGTGGTTTATGATGCATTTGCTCCAGGGACTTTCCCGAGATAAGGCAGGAGCAGATGACTGAGCCACTTGTTGATGTCCACTTGTGTCAAGCCTGTTAAGAATGATTTTTGGGGGGATTTGTTGAATGTGCCAGACTGTCCAGTGAGTGGTGATGATCCCCTGCATCTGCTCTCGAGTTGGCCTCATCCCCTCCTTTGCTCTGTTCTCATTTATCTCTCTTCAGCAGGTGAGCCAGTGATCTGTACTTCTATGATACATAAAACACTTCTTATTTCATGGTAGAATTTGGGGGCTGCTATGAAAACGGATATGTTTTAAGAGTGAGTTGAGTCGGAGGTTTAAACTTAAAGCCCCCTTGATTTAGAATCAGAAATTAATATGATGGAGGGAGGGTATAGCTCAGTGGTAGAGTGCATGTCTAGCATGCATGAGGTCCTGGGTTCAATCCCCAATGCCTCCATTTAAAAACAAATAAATAAACCTAATTATGCCCCCCAAAAAAGAAAAAATAAATTAACATGAGGATGAAGCTACAGAGTGATTATTTGTGTCTTCTGAAACTTCCGTCTGTCTTTCTGCAGGAAATTCTAAGGAGAGAAGTTCGGAATCTACTTTGCTTGGCTGGGCTATTACACTCAGATGCTCCTCCTGGCAGCAGTCGTGAGGGTGACTTGCTTTCTGTGTGGATATTTTAATCAAAATAACTGTACCTGTGGGTAACTTGTCTTTATTCCTTCTTACCGTGCTTACTTAACTTAGAATGACATTCTCCAGGAGCATCCATGTTGCTGCAAATGGCCCTATATTGTCAGTTTATATGGCTGAGTAGTATTCCATTGTATAAATATACCACTTCTTTAGCCAGTCATCCGCTGATGGACATTTAGGCTATATCCATGTCTTGGCTACTGTAAATAGTGCTGCTATGAACATTGGGATGCAGGTGTCATCCTGAAGTAGGGTTCCTTCAGGATACATGCCCAGGAGCAGGATTCATAGGTCATATGGCAAGTCTATTCCTAGACATTTGAGGGAACTCAATACTCTTTTCCACAGTGGCTGCACCAAACTGCATTCCCACCAGAAGTGTAGGAGGTTCCCCTTTCTCCACAGCCTCTCTAGCATTTGTCATTTGTGGATTTTTGAATGATGGCCATTATGACTGGTTTGAGGTGATACCTCATTGTTGTTTTGATTTGCATTTCTCTGATAATTAGTGACATTGAGCATTTTTTCATGTGCCCATTGATCATTTGTATGTCTTCCTTGGTGAATTGCTTGTTTAGGTCTTCTGCCCATTTTTGGTTTAGGTTATTTGGTTGTTTCTTATTAAGTCATTTGAGCTGCTTATATATTCTGGAGATCAAGCCTTTGTCAGTTTCATTTGCAAAAATTTTCTCCCATTCTGTAGGTTGTCTTTTTTTTACATATGGTGTCCTTTGCTGTGCAGAAGCTTGTAAGTTTCTTTAGGTCCCATTTGTTTATTCTTGCTTTTATTTCTATTGCTTGGGTAGACTGCCCTAAGGGAACATTTCTGAGATGTATGTCAGATATTTTGCCTGTATTTTCTTCTAGGAGGTTTATTGTATCTTGTCTTATGTTTATCTTGCTGAAGAGACTGTCTTTATTCCATTGTATATTCTTCCCTCCTTTGTCGAAGATTAGTTGACCAAAAGTTTGTGGGTTCATTTCTGGGCTCTCTATTCTGTTCCATTGGTCTATATGTATGTTTTTGTACCAATACCATGCTGTCTTGATGACTGTAACTCTATAGTATTGTCTGAAGTCTGGGAGAGTTATTCCTCCAGGCTCTTTCTTTTTTTCTTCAGTAATACCCTGGAATTTCTATGTCTTTGATGGTTCCATATAAATTTTATTGTGATTTGTTCTAGTTCTATGAAATATGTCTTGAGTAATTTTACAGGGATTGCATTAAATCTGTATATTGCCCTGGGCAGTGTGACCATTTAAACAATATTGATTCTTGCAATCCAAGAGCATGGGATACCTTTCCATTTTTTAAAGTCTTCTTCAATTACCTTCACCAATGGTTTATAGTTTTCTGTGTATAATTCTCTCACCTCTGTGGTTAGATTTATTCCTAGAAATTTTATTACTTTGGGTGCTATTTTAAAGTGTTTTATTTCTTTACTTCCTTTTTCTGTTGATTCATCATTAGTGTAAAGAAATGCAACTGATTTTTGAACATTAATCTTGTAACCTGCTACCTTGCTAAATTCTTCGATCAGCTCTAGTAGTTTTGGTGTGGACCTTTTAGGGTTTTCTATATATAGTGTCGTGTCATCTGCATGTAGTGACACTTTTACCTCTTCTTTTCCAATTTAGACCCCTTTTACTTCTCTTACTTGCCTGATTGCTATGGTCAGGACTTCCAAGCTTATGTTGAATAGGAGTGGTGATAGTGGCATCCTTGTCTTGTCCCAAAATTTAGTGAGAAGCTTTTGAGGTTTTCACCATTTAGTGCTATGCTGGCTGTAGGTTTGTCATATATAGCTTTCATGATGTTGAGTTATGTTCCCTCAATACCCACTTTGGTGAGAATTTTTATCATAAATGGGTGTTGAATTTTATCAAAAGCTTTTATGCATCTATTGAGATGATCATGTGGTTTTAGTCCTTTCTCTTGTTGATGTGAAGTATTACATTGATTGATTTGTATATGTTAAACCACCTTTGTGTCCCTGAGATGAACCCCATTTGAGCATGTTGTATAATCTTTTTTATGTGCTGTGGAATTCTATTTGCTAGTATTTTGGTAAGGACTTTTTTGCATCTGTGTTCATCAGTGATATTGGTCTGTAATTCCCTTATTGGTGGTGTCTTTGCCTGGTTTTGGTATCAGGGTGATTGTGGCTTCATAGAATGAGTTTGGGAATATTCCTTCTTTTCAGTCTTCTGGAAGAGTTTGAGAAGGACTGGTAGGAGTACTTCTTTGTATGTGTGGCAGAATTCCCTGGTGAAGCTGTCCAGTTCTGGATTTTATTTGTAGGGATTCTTTTTTTATTGTTAATTCGATTTCATTCCTAGTGATCGGTTTGTTCAAGTGGTCAGTTTCTTCTTGATTCAGTTTTAGTGGACTGTATGTTTCCAGAAACTTGTCCATCTCCTCTAGGTTATCCCTTTTTTTATGTAGTTTTTCATGATATTCTCATATGATATTCTATATTTCTATGTTATTTGTTGTAATTTCTCCATTTTCCTTTCTTATTTTGCAAATTTGTGCTCTCTCTTTTTTCTTCTTTGTGAGTTTGGCCAGAGGTTCTCGATTTTATTTACTCTTTCAAAAAATTGCTTTTGGTTTGATTGATTATTTTCTCTATTACTTTTAATCTCTATTTTATTTATTTCCTCCCAGATCTTAATTATTTCCTTCCTTCTGCTGACTTTTGGGTGTTTTTACTCTTCAGTTTCTAGTTCTTTTAACTGGTGGGTTAGATTTTTTTTATGATATTGTTCTTCTTTTTTGAGGAAGGCCTGTATCACTCTAAACTTTCCTCTTAGCACTGCTTTTGCTTTGTCCCATAAGTTTTTTGTGGTTGTTTTCATTTTCATTTGTCTCAAGGTATTCCTTAATTTCAACTTTGATTTCATCATTGACCCATTTTTTTTTAATACCATGTTGTTTAATCTCTATGCTTTCCTTTTTTTTATGCTTTGTTTCTCTGAAGTTGTTTTCTAGTTTCAATGGCATTGTGGTCAGTAAAGATGCTTGAGATAATTTCTATCTTCTTAAAATTTTTGAGGCTTCTTTTGTGACCAAGTACATGATGAATCCTAGAAAATGTTCCACGCACACTTGAAAAGAATGTATATCCTAATTTGGGGGGTTGTAATGCTCTGAAAATATCCACTAAATCTAATTTTTCTAATGTATCATTTCATTTCTCTGTTGCCTTATTTATTTTTTGTGTGGAAGATCTGTCTAGTGATGTTAAAGTGGTGTTAAAACTTCTGACAATGATTGTATTCCCATCAATTTCCCCATTTATCTCTGTTAGTAGTTGTTTTATGTACTTAGGTGCTCATGTTGGATGCATATATATTAATGATTATAATATCCTCATCTTGTTTTGCTCCTTTAATCATTATAAAATGCCTTTATTTATCTTTCTTTATGGCCCTTGTTTTAAAGTCTATTTTGTCTGAAATCAGAACTGCTACACCTGCTTTTTTGGAGTTTCCATTTGCATGGAATATCCTTTTCCGTCCATTCACTCTCAATCTATATGTGTCCTTCTCCCTAAAGTGTGTCTCTTGTATGCAGTTTATTGAAGTTTCTTGCTTTATTATCCAGTCTGCCACTCTGTCTTTTGACTGGAGCATTTAGTCCATTATCATTTAGAGTAATTAATGATAAATGAGTGTTTATTGCTATTTGAACTTATATTTGCAGTTGATTTCATATTTCTTCTTTGTTCCTTTCTTCTTCCTTTTGTGGTATGGTAATTTTCCTTTGTGTTATCTTGGATTGTATTTAGTTTTTGTTACTCACTTGTAAGTTTTTGGCTTGTGGTTACACTTTTTTGTAAGTCTGTTAACCAATTACTGTGACTGTGTGTACTAAACAGATAGTAATGTAATCTCAAACCCATCCTACCGAGAACAAAAAATTTAAGAAAAAAGAAGAAAAAAAAGATACTCTATATTTTCTTGCTTCCCTCTCCCACTCAATGATTTAGATGTCTTCTTTTACAATTTCATGTTTATTCTATTTGTAATTCATGGTAGTATCATCTTTCCAGTTATAAGCTCTCATTTCTGTATCATCCTGCTTCTTTTTTATTTAGAGTGTACCTTACAATATTTCTTTTAGCATGGGTTTAGTGTTGCTAAAGTCTTTTAGTTTTTCTTCTCTGTGAAATTCATTACCTCTCCCTCTGTTCTAAAGGATAGCCTTGCTGCAGAAAGTATCCTAGGCTGCATCTGTTTTTTCATTCAGGACTTTGAATACATATTTCCACTCCCTTCTGGCCTGTAGTGTTTCTGTAGAGAAATCAGCTGAGAGCCATCTCTTGTAACTCACTCTTTGTTTTTCTCTTGCTGCCTTTAGGATCATTTCTTTATCCTTCAGTCTGGCCATCTTGATTTTGTTGTCTTGGTGTGAGTCTCTTTAGGCTCTTCCTGTTTGGGAACCTCTGAGCCTCCTGTACTTGGGTGTCTGATTCTTTCTTTATGTTTGGGAATTTTTCAGTTATGATTTCTTTAAATACCTTCTCCATCCCCTTTGTTCTTTCTTCCCCTTCTGGAACTCTTATGATGCATAGATTGGCATGCTTTATATTATCCCATAGGTTCCTTATATTGTTTTCATTGTGTTTTATTTTTTTCTCTCAACTGTTCTGATTGTGTGCTTTCTGTTGTCCTGTCTTCTAGGTCACTTATTCGTTCCTCTGCATTATCTAGCCTGCGTTGTACTGCCTTTAGGTCAGATCTCATTTCAGCCAATGAATTTACCAATTCTACTTGGCTCTTCTTTATAGCTACTATTTTGTTTTTGACATATTTTATGTCTCTAAACACTATCTCTTTTAATTCCTTCAGTAATTCGATCACTTCTTTTTAGAAATCTTGATCTAATAGGCCATTAATATCTATTTCATTGATCGTTCTTTCAGGGGATTTCTCTTTCTCTTTTAATTGGGAATACTTCCTCTGCTTCTTCAACTGCTCATATCTCTCTGGCACTGTGGCTTAAGGAGTATCAGTTATCTATTGTGGCCCTTAAAGGGGTTTATTTCTTTATCTATCTAAGGCCTATGCTGGAATAAAACTTAAAAACAAGAGAGAGAAATAGAATTTTAAAAGAATGGAGGAAAAGAAGGTTTGAAAACAGTGCATAATCAATAATAGAAGAGCAAGTTGAAGAAGAATAGGAATCGAGTTGAGATGTCTTTTTAAAACCTTAATAAAAAGAAGAAAAAAATCAAAACACAATATTTAAAACCTGTGAATAATCAATAACAGATCAAATCCAAGAGAATTAAAAATGAAATGAAAATTGTAAACATATAGAACTGTTTAAAAAGTAAAGATTAAAAAGCTAATAGAAAATAAAACAGGTATAAAAAGATTTTAAAAACAAAGATGTGTTCTCCTAGAGACTGAACGCTCTTAATGGTTTTATTGAGAGGTCTTTGTGTCTTCGCCCTGTTTCATGAACTCAGCTTGCTCTGTTGGCCCCCTCGTCTGTGCTGCTCACAGTGTCCATTGGCAAGAAGATTGCACCCCTCCAACACTGGGTCAGGTGCTTCTCTCCTTCGCGGTGGGCGGGTGGGTCACTCCCCGTCCGGATGCCACAGTCAGTGCTGTGTCAGTTGCTCCATAGGTGGGCTCAGCTTCAAGAATAACAGGTTTATGGAGATATAATTCACATACCATAAAATGCAGCCTTTGAAAGTGTGCATTAGGGTTTTATGTACATTTCAGGGTTGTGTAGCCATCACCCCCAAAAGGAACCAGTACCCTTTAGTAAGTCAGTCCCTAACCTTCCTTTCCCTTAGCCCTCAACAGCCACCACTCTACTTTCTGCCTCTATGGGTTTGCCAGTTGTAGGCATTTCATATAAGTAGAACCATACAGTATGCTGCCTTTTTTGATTATCGTCTTTCATTTAGTGTGACGTTGTCAAGGCTCATCCATCGTGTAGCATATATCAATACCCAAATTCCTTTTTGTATTCATATAATATGCCATAGTTATAAATACACCACATTGCTTATCCATCCATCAGTTGATGATGAATAATTCTGCTGTAAATGCTCATGGACAAGTTTTTTTGTGAACACATTTTCACTTCTCTTCAGGATATATCAAAAAATGGAATTGCTGGGATGTATTCTACTTTTAAATTTTTGAGGAATTGCTAATATAGCTTTTAAAGTGACTGAAGCATTGTATATTTCCAGAAATAATGTATGAGGAGTCCAGTTTCTCCACATCCTCAACTACACTTTTTATAACTGGGTTTATAAATTCATATTTATATATCATATATCATATATATTTGTCATCCTAGTTGGTATGAAGTGGTATGTCATTGTGATTTTGATTTCTGTTTCCCTAATGCCTACTGATGTTGAACATCTTTTTATGTGCTTAGTTCCCATTCGTATGTCTGCTTTGGAGAAACACCTATTCAAATTCTTTGCCCATTTTAATTATATTTGTCTTTGTATTGTCATGTTTTAAGTCTTCTTTGTCTATTCTGGATAAAAGTCCCTTATCAGGGAAAATTTTGGAAATATTTTCATCCATCCTGTGTATTGTCTTCTTACTTTCTTCATGAAGTCCTTTGAAGCACAGAAGTTTTTAATTTTACTGAAGTCCAGTTTACTTGATTTTTTCCTTTTGTTGTTTGTGCTTTTGGTGTCATATATTACAAGTATTTGTAATCCAAAATCCTGAAGATTTTCTCATTGTTCATTTTCTAAATGTTTTATAGTTTCAGGTCTGTGATTTATTTTGAGTTAATTTCCATAAATGGTGTTAAGATAAATGTTCAGTTTTCTTTCTTTTCAGATGTATGTACAGGTGTCCCAGCATCATTTTTGTAAAGATTATTTTTCCCCATTGGATTGTCATGGCACCTTTGTCAAAAATTATATGGCTGTGTGTAAGACTTTGTTTATGGTCTCTTAGTTCTTTTCTCTCAATCTATTTTTCTGTCCTTTCTGCAAGTATCACACTGTATGGATCACAGTTTTGTTAGTGAGTTTTGAATTTGGAAACTTCAAAACTTTGTTCTTTTTCAAGATTGTTTTGACTATTTTGGGTATCTTGCATTTCCATATTAGTTTTAGGATCAGCTTGTTCATTTCTGCCAAAAAGCCAGAGCTGCATTGAATGTATAGGTCATTTTGAGGACAATGGCCATCCTAACAATAATAAGGCTTCTGATCCATGAACACAGAAGAGCTTTCCATTTATTTTAGGTCATTTTTAAATTCTATCACTAGTATTTTAGTTTTCAATATACATGTTTCAGATATTTTTCTCAGTATTCCACATATTTTTCTTAATATTACTAATTATTTTATTCTTTTTGATGCTATTGTAAATGAAAAGGTTTCCTTCATTTTATTTTTAGATTATTCACTGCTGTTGAATAGAAATGTAATTAATTTTTATATATTCATTTGTGTCTTACAATTTTGGTCAGACTGGGTTATTAATTCTAAGAGGATTTTTTTTTCTTTTCTCTCTATTTTTACTTTGTGGATTCCTTGTGATTTCAATATATAATATCATGCCATCTGGAATCAAAACAGTTTTATTTCTTTCTTTCTAATCTAGAGGCTTTATTTTCTTTGTCTGATTGATTTGACTAGAACTTCTAGTACAATGTTGATTTTGGGAGGGAATAATTCAGTGCTTCTGCATTATGTATGATCTTTGCTTCAGGTTTTTCATAGATGTTCTCTGTCAAGTTGAGGAAGTTCTCTTCTATTCCTAGTTTTTATCCATTATTCTATTAATATGGTGTATTACATGAATTGACTTTTGTATGTTGTACTGCCTTTGCATACCTGGATACATCCCACTTAATAGTGGTCTATTTTATATGTTACTGTTTTGGATTTGCTTGTATTCTGTTGAGGATTTTTGCATTTATATTCATAAGAGATAGTCTTTAGTTTTCTTGTGATGCCTTTGTCTGGTTTTCGTATCAGTGTGATACTAGTCTCATTGAATGAATTGGGAAGTGTGCCCACCTCTTTATTTTCAGACGAATTTGTGAAGCATTTTTTGTTTGTTTTTGTTTTAGTTTTTTCTTTAAGTACTTGATGGAACTCACCAGTAAAGCCATACGGGCCTAGCATTTCTTTGTGTGAATGTTTTGGATTGCTATTTCAGTCACTACTTACTGTAGGATTATTTGAGTTTTCTATTTCTCCTTGAATTAGCTTCAGTCATTTATGTCCTTCTAGGAATTTATCCATTTCATCTAGATTATCTCATTTATTGGCTATATAATTATCCATGGTATTCCCTTATATTCCTTGTTATTTTTGTAAGGGCAGTAGTGACATCCTTCCTTTCATTTCTCATTTTAGTAATTTGAATCTTCTCTCTTTTTTTTTCAGTATTAGATAAAATTTGTCAATTTTATTGATCTTTTCAAAGAACCAACTATTCCTTTTGTTGATTATTCTCTGTTGTTCATCTATTGTCTATTCCATTTATTTCTGCCTTTAGTATTTTGATTAGAATGTTTAATTCATTTATATTAATGTAATTTCTTATCAGATTGAAGTTACAACTGCTGTCTACTTTCTATATGTCTTTTTTTCCCATTCCTCTATTACTACACATTTTTGTACATAGTAAGCATTTTCAAGTGTGCCATTTTAATTTGTTTATTTTATCTTTTTCTTCTCCTCCTCCTACTCTTCCTCCTCCTCCTTCTCTTCCATTGCCCTGGAGAGTAAAATTAACATCTTGTTTTAAAGCAATCTAGTTCACATGAATACCAACTTAATTTCAACAGTACACAAAAACTTTGCTTTGGTATCAGTCTTTTCCCTCCCCCTCCTCATGCTGTCATTTTCATACAAATTGCACCTTTATACATTTATAAGCTCATCTACACAGTTTCATAAGTATTGTTTTATGCAGTTGTCCTTTACATCAAATAGAACAAAACATTTACATGTAATGCCCGATTTATACTGTTTTATTTTTTTACTCATGTAGTAGTGCTCTTTATTTTTCAGGCGAGTGTCCTTTCATTTACACCTGCTGGACTATCCTTAGTATTTCTTGTAGGGCAGGCCTGCTAGCAATGGATTCTTTCAGATTTTGTTTTTGTAGGAGTGTCTTAATTTCTCCTTTAATTTTTTTAAAGAATCATTTTGCTGGCTATAAAATACTTGGTGACAGTCTTTTCCTTTTATCTCTTTGATGATACCATCCACTGCCTTCTGGTCTCCATGGTTTTTGATGAGAAATCAACTGTCTTACTGAGGAGCCTTTCTATATGTTGAGCCACTTTTCTCTTTCGGCTGTCAAGATACTTTATTCTTGTCTTTTGACACACTGAATCTGATGTGCCTATTTTAGATGTCTCTAAGTTTATACCACATGGAGTTTGTTGAGCTGCTGGGATGTACAAATTAATATTTTCATCAAATTTGGGAAGTTTTCAGCCATTATTTCTTTATATATTCTTTCTGCCCCTTTTTTTCTCTCCCTCCTTCTGGCGCTCCCATTATGTGTGTATTGGTATTGTTGATGGTGTCCCACCTATCTCTGACACAGTGTTCATTTTTTTTTCATTCATTTTTCTTTCTGTTCCACAGACAGGGAAATCTCAGTAGTTTTAATTTAACTGACTTTTTCTTCAACAAGTTCATATCTACAGAGAAACCACTTATTGAAGTTTTTATTTTAGTCATTATATTTGTATCTCTAGAATTTCTAGTTGGTTTTTATTATAAATTTTATTTATTGTTATTCTCTGTACAATGAGATGAGCACATAATTTAATCCTTTAGGCATGGTTTCTGTTAGTTTTTTGAACATATGTGTAATTGCTTATTTATGTCTTTGTCTAGTAAGTCCAGTGTCTGGGCTACCTCAGGGAGTTTCTGTTGACTACTTTTTCCCCGTCTGTTATGACCAAACTTTTCTGTTTCTTTGTACATCTTGTAATTTTCTGTTGAAAGCTGGACATTTAAAATATTACAATGTGGCAGATCTGAAAGCCTGATTTTCCTCATCTCCAGGGTTTATCGTTGCTTTCATTGTCATTGCTGCTGCTGCTATTTATTTAGTTACTTTCCTGAACAAATTCTGTAAAGTCTGTTTTCTTTATCATGCATGACCATGAGATCAGTGTGTGTGAAGAAAGCCTAGTTGTCATCACTGTAGTAATGATTGGACAGTGATTTCTTTCAATGCCTGGAGACAATCGTTTGAGCTGTTGCCAGGTGGCTGTGTGTCCACGTGCTGAGGGATGCCCTCAGCACCGGCATGCAGTCAGCAGCTCTTCCGTATCCTTTAGTTCTTGCTTATGCAGAACCTCAAGTTCAGCCAGAGTTGAAGGCTTCGGATTTTCTCAGATCTTTCCTTGCCATGTGCCACACATGTATATTGCCTTCTACAATTCTCAGAATTTTTTGGAGCTTTTTAACCCTACCTTCACCCCCAGAACGTCTCATTAATCAATTTTGCCTTCTAAGTTTCCTAGTCAGCACGTAGTTAGCCTCTACTGGTCCCACTGCCTCAGGCAGTTGTAATGTTAGATACTCACTGCTGATTGTTTCCCACACACACTCTGGGGACAGGCTGTTTGCACAGCATGAGTTTGTGACAGGTCACATAGTGACAGCTCTCTGGGGGCGGATTTTTTGGGTAACTTTAAATCACTTCTGCCCCTACCTTGATTGTGAGACTATTGCTTATAAAGGCCACCATTTAGGTGAGGATACAGGGATGGGGTAGATCAAGTTACAATGCCTCAAAACTCACTATCTTTATGGAGATTTAGCTGGGTTTTTTTTCTCAAATAAAGACTCCCCGAATTGCTGGAAGTGTTGGTTTAATTTCCAGAGTTCTACAGAGGTTAATTTTGACAAATTTTACAAAGCCATTGTCATTGCTTCATAGAGGAGTAAGTTTTCCAAGATGTTTACTCAGATAGTCTAGAAGTGTATCCCATTTGCATTTGTGTTTAACTGAGTTACTTGCAAGACTAACTAATTCTACAGCTCCAGCCCCATTCACATAAGAGTCCACCTGCATGGATTCTCCTACAGCAGTGTACAACCTGTTGTCAGATTGTTGTTTTTCTTATTAAAGTGTAGGGGTTTTTAAAAATATGCTCATGAATAGCCTTTTGTCATTGTTACACGTTACAAAACTTCCACTAGTCTGTAGCTATTTTTTCCCCTCACTTATCGTTGCTTTAATGAAGTTCTCACTTTTAAGGATTTTCAGTAAAGCAGTTTGTGGATGCTGATCACACGGGTGAGGCATTTAACTACTGTCTAAACCTCAGTCTTTGCTCTGATTCACTGTCTGGAACATCTGAACACATCTACTGAACCCCATATACCAATGGATGCTGACAGACCTAATTAAAAAAATGCTTTTTAAGTAAAGCAAAAAATATTAACTTTGACACTGGAAACGACAAATCTCAAATTTCCTAGCTGATCTTGCTTTCTGTGATCATGAGCTACATCATGTTTTTAGAGCCGACAGGCATATTGAACTACTGATTTTATTTCATCGGATTTTAGAATGCAGAACACATTTCAGGCCCACTTATAGTACCATATGTGTATCTTAAATGATATGTACATATGATGATGTCTTTATTATAAGTACCTTATTTTATTTTAAGTACCTACTGCTGTGCATCTCATTAAGGAAAGCTTGAAACTGCAGTACTGAAATTTTTCATACCACCATCATCCCATAGCATCTCTTTTCAACTTATATGTTGTGTGGCAGAATATTTTTCTGCTCCCTAGAAATGATCAATGTTGAAGGGGAAAAAAAACCCCTCCTCAAATAAATATACTCCAAATCACACACTTATCTGAACGATGGCCACCATTTTAGTCCATAGTCCACACCAATCCATCTAATCATACTGACTCAGAATACTCAACATAGACAATCCACCCCTGAATTCAGGGTCCTCAACACACGTTCTATCCCCTCCCCATTCCTTGTTGACTCTGACCTACTTTTGTCCAACGTGTCCTGCCAGTCTCTTTGCTACTTGACTGCACTTTTTAATTTTTACCTTTGAGTTCCAGGCTGCGCCTAGTGATTTCCAGAGAAACGCCAGACACTTGGCTCATCAGGAGGGGCGGTGAGGATTTCAGAAAGCTGTTAAACTAACTCACTTTCAGATAGTGAGTGGCTGTTGTGCGCATTCCTTCTAGATCTCTGCCATGCCGGCTGCATCCACCCCAGCAAAATAACGTAGCTCCTCCAACCACCTCTGCCTCCATTCATCTGGGTTTCTGCTTTCAGTGACACTCAGATGCTGCTGAAGGGCAATATATATATATATATTTTTTAATTGAAGTATAGTCAGTTACAATGTGTCAATTTCTGATGTACAGCGCAATGTTCCAGTCCTTCATATTCACATATATATGTATGAATTCCTTTTCATATTTTTTTACTAAAGTTTATTACAAGATATTAAATATTGTTCCCTGTGCTATACAGAAGAAATTTAGTTTTTTAGCTATTTTTATATATAGTAGTTAATATATGCAAATCTCAGTCTCTGATGGGCATTTTTAAAGCCACATCTGGAACCCTTGTTGCAGAAGTGTCTGAGAAATATATTTTCGACCTCATAGACTTTTGGTTAGGAAGTTGGAATAAAGGCTGACCTGGCTCACCTAACTTGTCTGCCTTTGTGAGTAAAGAGGTCTGGAGTTTCAAGTCCCAATGAAATGTCCCGGCCCTTCAGTAGCAAACTCTTAAAGCAACCAAAATGCTCCCGTCTACCAGAGCATGACTTGTCCTTAGACACTGCTGGACATAACCACCGATGTTGTCTAAGGCATCGTCTTCATCTGGTGCACACTTTCTTTAGATGTGTAATATCCTGATTAACAGGACAAGCTAGTTTGGATTCCCAAGGCCACAGGCAGCCTTCTGCCTGACTTTGGAGTATATATAGTCCTCTCTCAGATCAGCTAGAGCTGTCTGGTGTGTGCTTTCCCAGAGAATGTGGGTGCAGTGCTCCCCACCAGAGTCCTACCAGTTGTTTTATTGCAGGAAGAGAGAGAGTAAAAGAGACAGAACAGGAAGTTCTTGTCCAGCCTCAAACACAGTCACCCCCGTCCAGGGCTCTTGCTCTGGGACACACAGCAGTGCAGGTCAGCAGCGATGTGGCCCCGGTGTACTCCAAAACATGGTGTGGTTTTACTGGGCTATCTGTGTCTTTCATGGGCCCTGCAAAGTTCTCGGCTTTGTGAAATGGGGAACTAAGGAACTCCCACCCATGGCTGTAACTCCCAGGGTTTGCACCCTTACGGGTTTTGAGGATTTGCTGGCAACTCATTCTTTTTCACTGGGTCATTTCTCGGTTACACCTGCAATCCTGTGACTTCCTTATCAGAACTGCTCCTTACGTTCGGGATTTAGTGAAAGATGCCATTTTAGCCTGTAAGTTCATGTTCAGGGAGGAGGAGGAAGAAGCATAGATCAGAATTGCTGTTTTGCTTTTTTTTATTATTGTTTTCATAAGCCGTCTCCTGTTGTCGAATGGACACTGAGCAAATGAATGACTGTTACACTCCCATTTGAAAGATGAGAAAAACGACACTCAGGGAGAGGAGGCAAACTTCCTGAGTTTCCAAAGACCAAAAGGGATGAGCACAGAATAAGATCCCTGCAAATTTCTTGTCTGTCATTCGCCTTTAGGTCAATGACAGAGTGCCGTGTGTAGTAGTAAAGTTGTAACGTGCTTTTAAAAGGGTGCAGATGTTCTTGTTTTGTTTATAAAATCACAGTGTTTTGTCTGAGACTCTGAAAAAGAGAAATGGGTTAGTAAATGTTGGTTTCTCATCCTTGGTCCTTCCTCCCCTTCACAGATATGGACCCTTCCATCTGTAGCAGGAATAAGACAGCCCCAGCCTTGCCGTCTCATGAGATCAGTACTCATTCATTTCATTCCTGCCCACCAGTAGGTGATAAAGCACAGCGAGATTTTCATGTCCTGCTTCACTGATTCTTGTGAAATTAGGTGTTTGAAAAGGGAAGCTGCTTTTTTTTATATAAAGTGCAGTAATTTTCCTAGCAGAGAAGGAAATTGAGGATTTTCTTCATTGAAAATCAATAGAGATTTCAAGAGCATCTGTATTTCTGATGCATAGATTAAAATGACAAAATCTAGAGGGATTACCGAAACACAAGGAAGATACCAAAAGTGTCTTTAAAGAGCTTTTCTAAGACTGGGCTTTTAAAGAGACTGTTAGTTGACAGAGACCCTCTTCTCATCCATAGTCCCTCTCCTTAGGTTGGAAAGGGCCAGCGCTTCCCATGTGTGCAGTTCTGGTGCTTCAAGTGAGTTGTAGGGTAGGGCGGTGCACGTGGTGCTCCCTTCAGTTTGTCCATCCTAAGTAACCCCTGGCAGTCAGAGGGCGAGTGTTTTGCAACAACGTGAACCATTCACCATGCTCTCCGTGGTGTGTACTCATCTCAGCTCATCCAGGCTCAGGTGATGGCAGAGCAGAGAGTGGTGGCAAGAGGTCAGCCATGAGTAGCAGGAAGCAACTGGAGTCAGCTGGGGCCCAAGTGGCTAGGAGTTCCAGGTTGAATTCCCAGGACTTCCCACAGCTCATTCATTCAGCTAATACTTCTCCAGCACCTGTCATGTGCTGGTGCTTCATTGTGAACAGAACCAAATCCCTGTCCTCATGAAGATGACGTTCTAGTGGACATAAGAAATGATAAACGCAGAAGCAGATCCAGGTCAGGACACATGAGTGCTGTCTACTTTGGAGTGCACAAGGTGAGATCCTTTGGGAAGGAATGTATGATACAGGAAAATGTGGGGGAGAGGATGGCCGTATCCCAGGTCTTATTTGGGTCCCTGAGATGCACCTCGTGATGTGTGGGTCCTTGGTTTGCACAGGAACGAATCCAAGAGAGAGCCACAATTCAGTAAATGTAGATTTATTCAGAGAGATATATACTCCACAGACAGAGTGGGCTGTTTCAGAAGGCAACAGAAAGGCCATGAGGCGTGAGGGTTGGGTGCTCCAGTTTAAAGGAAAAGTAGATACACACTCCACAGACATAGTGTGGGCTGTCTCCCTCAGCAGAGAGAGCAGCCACGAGGTGTGGTTGTCAGTTTTTATGCACTCAGTATCTTCATATGCTAATAAGTGGGAGGAATATTCCAACCGCTTTGGGGAAGGTGTTGCGATTACCAGAAATTGGGCCACCACTCACCCTTTGACCTTTCATGGTCAGCCTTGAACCTGTCCTGGCAACTGTAGGAGTGCCATTTAGCATCCTGCTGTATTTCAGTGAGTGTGTATTGAAGCTCAAGTTCTACTGGGAGTTGACTTTTCCACCGTCTCGGTGCTAATGGCTGTGCCATTCTTTTAATGGCTGTGCCCTGCCCCCTTCCCTCCTGTCTCATGAAGGAGCTCTGGACTGATTGCACAATTGCAGAGCAGGGGACAGAGTGGAAAGAACTTTATAAGTGGAAGGTGGAAGGCAGTGTTGGTAGTAGAATTCTCAAGTCAATTATAAAGTAAGGGTCTTCTGTTTGCTGGGATTACCTGGTGTCACATTAGGGAGCTGTGAGCCTTGGGGACTTCAGTGAGTGGGTGGCTCACTGTATATACTGTGTTGCTTCTTAGGCGGCTCGAGAACAGTTGGCTTATATGTGACCCATTCACTCAAGCAGGGGTCTTTTTGGGGATTTTCTGCACTTGAGGCTAACATGGGTCACATGGGGGGGCAGGACCGGCCAGTCACAGCTTGGTCCACAGTCACCTAGTGCCCTCGTGGCTTTCATCCCATGGATGTGTCACCTCCCTCTCAATGGGGACAAGGTCAAAAGTGGTGGGGCAGCTTCTCAGTGGCGAAGGCATTGCTCTCCAGACCCAACACTCAACAGCATGGACCCCTGGTTTTGGCTACAGTCTTAGCTAGATGAGGCTGTTGAGTAGCTGAGCTCATGAGACGTGGGTGCCATGCTTCCACTCTCACCAAGAGCTCTACTTTTGAAGATTCTGATCAGACAGCCACAAATACTCCCTAGCCCATAAACAAGGAACAGTCCCTTTCACTCGGGGAAGGGCACACAGAAGGAGAACGGATCATCCTGAGAGCAGGAGAGGCCAAATCAGTCCTGCCCTCAGGGGTCTGAGAGACGAGCCAGCTCAGTTCCTCTTACTAGTGGTTTACTTGGAGGATCTGGGGTATTTTGGTGACCTGCAAGTGTCAGGAAATAGTACACGAGGGCTTTGTAGAATTTCTGGTCCGGTGTTAACTCACCCCATTGTAGCTGTCGTGCAAGGAAACAAAACTTGGTGGACAACAGGCCATGGCCTCTGCTCCCTGGTGGAGCCAGGAGATTACAATATTAAGAACGACTGCAGGGGCATCATTTCTATGTTGAGAGGCCAGATGGCCTTACATATCTCTCATGCTGGATGCCTAAGTTGCAAAGGGAAACTGGATTTCATCCAGCTCTCCAGCCAAGGAGGAGACCACAAGTGGCCTCCCCCACCAACTGTGAGCTCTTTGTCTCCACTGACAGCAGCATGTATAGCAAAAAGCTGGGCTGCCACCTGCGTTTCCGTGTAAACATCCGAGTAGCCACAACAATGGCCTCGTGAGCGATGGTGTGCCCAAGGAAGCGCTATGTGGGGCAGAGGGAGGAGTGCCGGGGTCAGACACCGGGAGGGCAGGCAGGCAGTGAGGACATCTGTGCAGCGCAGATGCCATGGAACTGAGCCAAAGGGAGGCTGGTTTTGGAGCAGGGAGCCTGGGCAGTGCCATGTTGTTCGTAAGAAGATCCTGGGCTCTGGATCCAAGAAGTCATTGGCTTGATTCCTGACCTCAACCCTCATCTTGGGCAAATGTTTGAAGCTTTCTGTGCCTCTGTTTCTTGGTGTCCCAGTTGGGGACAATAGTAGCAATTACTTCTGAGAGTCAGGAGCGCCTTTATAGATGTCATTTCATTACGCTCACATCAGCCCACAAGCACGGTGCTTGGTCCCCCGTTTTACACGTGGCAGACGAGTAACTTTTAATCAGTAATCACGCAGCTAATAATGGTCATAATCAGCATTTGAATTTGATCCCTGTGTCCAGATAATTTCTATTCTCACTCAGTATTACTGGAAAACTAGTAAAGTCAGAACAAACACTGCTGGGAAGTGGGTGCTTGAAACATGTTTGTCATCTTTGCCATTGGGGAGTGTTGAGTTCACATTCCTCACAGCACTTCTGAGGCTCCCTGCGTCTCCGGCTGCCCCTGGTGGGGTCTACAGGGCTCTGGGCAGCTTCTCCTTGTTCTCTAACCCCAAGGCTCTCTGCTCTCTGCAGGTTGATTCTCAACCCTGACTGCTCGGTAGAGCTAGTGTCTAAAAACAAAAAAATGTGGGGAGGGTACGGCTCAGTGGTAGAGCACGTGCTTAGCATGCAAGAGGTCCTGGGTTCAATTCCCAGTACCTCCATTAAAATAAATAATGCTCAATACTCCCCACAAAAAGAAAAGAAGTATTTAAAAAATAATAAACAGTACAAAGGCCCCACTCCAGGCTGTGGTGCACTATTTTTTAAAGGCTCCCAAATGCATCCCATATGCAGGAGGGTGAGAGCTATCCCTATACACTTCTTGTGAGCTTGTCCACTCACACCCATTAGCCTCTTGAAACAGTAAAACTACTTGGCTCAGCCTAGAACTTTCTCCCGATTTCTAGAGTTTTATTTACCTACTGCACATCTCTCCTGGAGCCCACAGGAACTCAGCCAGAACTGAATCAGTTGTCTCCTCTCATGACTTGCTCCTCTTCCTGCCCTTCTTTTTTTTTTTAACATTTTTTATTCATTTATAATCATTTTACAATGTTGTGTCAAATTCCAGTGTTCAGCACAATTTTTCAGTCATTCATGGACATATACACACTCATTGGCACAATTTTTCTCTGTGATTTATCATAACATTTTGTGTATATTTCCCTGTGCTATACAGTGTAATGTCGTTTATCTAGTCTACAATTTTGAAATCCCAGTCTATCCCTTTCCACCGTCTAACCCCCTGGTAAACACAAGTCTGTATTCTCTGTCCATGAGTCTATTTCTGTCCTGTATTTATGCTTTGTTTTTGTTTGTTTGTTTGTTTTTGTTTTTTAGATTCCACATAATAGCGATCTCATATGGTATTTTTCTTTCTCTTTCTGGCTTACTTCACTTAGAATGACATTCTCCAGGAGTATCCATGTTGCTGCAAATGATATTATGTTGTCGGTTTTTATGGCTGAGTAGTATTCCATTGTATAAATATACCACATCTTCTTTATCCAGTCACCTGTTGATGGACATTTAGGCTGTTTCCATGTTTTGGCTATTGTAAATAGTGCTGCTATGAACATTGGAGTGCAGGTGTCATCCTGAAGTAGATTTCCTTCTGGATTCAAGCCCAGGAGCGGAATTCCTGGGTCATATGGTAAGTCTATTCCTAGTCTTTTGAGGAATCTCCACACTGTTTTCCACAGTGGCTGCACCAAACTGCATTCCCACCAGCAGTGTAGGAGGGTCCCCCTTTCTCCACAGCCTCTCCAGCATTTGTCATTTGTGGATTTTTGAATGACGGCCATTCTGACTGGTGTGAGGTGATACCTCATTGTAGTTTTGATTTGCATTTCTCTGATGATTAGTGATATTGAGCATTTTTTCATGTGCTTTTTGATCATTTGAATGTCTTCCTTGGAGAATTGCTTGTTTAGGTCTTCTGCCCATTTTTGGATTGGGTTGTTTATTTTTCTCTTATTGAGTTGTATGAGCTGCTTATATATTTTGGAGATCAAGCCTTTGTCGGTTTCACTTGCAAAAATTTTCTCCCATTCCGTAGGTTTTCTTCTTGTTTTATTTCTGGTTTCCTTTGCTCTGAAGAAGCTTGTAAGTTTCATTAGGTCCCATTTGTTTATTCTTGCTTTTATTTCTTCTAGGAGAAAATTTTTGAAATGTATGTCAGATAATGTTTTGCCTATGTTTTCCGCTAGGAGGTTCTTGCCCTTCTTATTTCAGGGAATGGCACTATAATTTAGACACTGCCAAAGCCAGAAAGCTGGCCGGCATCTTTGACCTCTTCCTGCCCTTCCATCACACCTGTGGCCAATCCGTCCACCTGCTGAAATGTTTTCTTCTCTCTCCTCCTGGCAGGGCCTCAGCAGGCCTTCACATGAACCTGCCAATAGTCCTCCCTGCCTCTACCTTGTCTCTTTCTAGATCACTTTGCATGTCTCCTCTACCTTGGAGGCACACAGAGTCCTTTGTGATGTGCCCCTGTGATCTCTCCACCTGGTTGCCTCACCTGCCTCCCACACCCTGTGCTCGCTTCTAGACTATTTGCAGTTCCTGGAAGGGACCTGGCTCTCTTTGGCCTCCCTCCTTTGCATGTGCAGCTCCCCAGGGAGAAATGGCCTTAACATTATAAGTTCACCTGATCAATTCTAGGGCATCTCAGAGCTCACCACAGTGGTTCTCTCCTCTGGGAGAGCCTTGGCTACAGTTCCGGCTCCCTGCCCCGAGCACCCTCTGCTGACTGTTATCCAAGCCCTCTTAACACGCCTCCTCAGCCATCATTTCACAATGAGTCCTGTGCACCTAGGAGCTCCCGGAAGCAGGGACTGTGTCTTTTTCCTCTTTATTCTCAGAGCATTGTAGAGACTCAGGTACAATGGTGGAGGACACAGTGGTTATTCTGCAATTTCTCTAGAGTTGGGGCCTAGGGGTAACAGTCTGGTGGGAAGAAGGGCTTAGGGGATTCACCCTGAAGCCACATTTTCAATTAACATTTCATGTTGTTTTTGTCTACTATTTAAAGTTACGAGTCTTAAAACACAATGACGATTTCTAAAAATTACATTACCGATGATTGAGAAAAATGGCAGTTTTCCATATTTAAGAATATTATTTTAAGTTTGTGTGACTGTGGTGGTGGAAAATAGAAATGCAGGGGCTACTAAAGCATTCTCATCCCCTTCCCCACCCTCAGGTCCTTTGGACAGAAGAGACAGAGGGATGTGAGGAGAAGGCTTGGATGGTGAACCGTGCAGTGCTTTTAAATTGTGACAGTTACTTGTGCTTTTTTTTTACTTTTTTTTTAATGGAGGTAATGGGGCTTGAACCCAGGACCTTGTACATGCTTAGCACGTGCTCTATCACTGAGCTATACCCACCCTTCCCCCCGATATTTGTGTTTTTAGTGGGCATAATGTGCTGGTAGCAGGTACTTTAGCATCAGATACAGTCACCTGCCTCTGACCATCACGTTAATACCTTTCCCTTGAGCTAGAGAGCTAGTCTGTTTCCAAACATTCAATAAATTATCTACATTTTCTTTTTTCTTAAACAAAAGGTATTAACTCATTTTATT
This sequence comes from Vicugna pacos, assembly GCF_048564905.1. Lineage (NCBI taxonomy): Eukaryota > Metazoa > Chordata > Mammalia > Artiodactyla > Camelidae > Vicugna > Vicugna pacos. The sequence continues at coordinate 744,041 of NW_027328786.1, forward strand.
CTTTAGTATCGCCTATAAATAAAATGTGATTTTATTAACCATTTACCAAAGTGTTAAGTGTAATAAATATTAAGTACAGATTTCTGAAGCATCAGGCATCACTGAAGATCCACATTCTGCTGTTCTGTCTCTCTGTTAGTCACCTTACTTTTGGAGTTCTGGAAGCGGTGCCAGGCAGAACTTGAGTACAAATGGGAGACGGTTGAGCAGGAAGAACAAGTCTGGCCAGAATAGGAGGCGAGGTGTCCCCACGTGGAGATAGATGAGATTACCCAGGAAAAGCGGGCGCTGTTTAGATGCACTTTATTCTGTTTACTTCTGGACTTGTCAGCCTTGGCTGCGTGTTGGAATCACCAGGGGACCTTAAAAAATGTTGGTGCCTGGGTTCCATCACTGCAAACTCTGATTGTACTTAGTGGCCTGGGGGCGCATTCTGGCATAGGGAAGTTTTTAAAGCTCCTCTGGTTATTCTAATGTGCAGCCAAGTTGAAGGAGCACTGCCTGGAATGGTGGACACAGAAGAGAAGTGAGGTCCTTCCTTCATAATAACAGTAAAAAGGGGGAAAAGAAAAAGACTGGTATAAGTGTTTATGAAAAGAGGCATTGATTTGTATCCTTTCATGACACCAATAAAAAATGCAAAATATAAATTAGCTGCAATGACATAGATGTAGAAGGAAAGACAAATTGGTTTTTATAGTTGACTCCCATTTTTTTAAATGCGCCTTCATTATTGTGGCCTCCTTTTCATCATAGACTAGGTGCCCCTTTGTCTTGAACTAAGTCCCGGTCACTGCTCCCCCTTCCTTCTGGGATGTGCACAAAGCAGCATGGCTCTCATCCTAAAGTCAGAGAAAGGGTAGAAGAAGCAGGGAAACATTTGTTGAGGTGCCATCAGTGTTTGAGCAGTGTTTGAGCTAGTCATTTTACATAACTGGAAATGTAAATTTATTGCTGCCACTCCTGCTGCAAAATTAAAAAAAAAACTGTATATCTTTGTATCAACATTCCAGAGCTATGAAAAGATGATTTTTGAGTCATTTGTATTATTGCTTCTTTCCATCAGCTGAGATAATTTAGAGCTGATGGTGCTTGCAGTCAGCAGCAGCAGGACAGTAGGTTGTGAGAATGAATAACTCTTGGGAAAAAAATGCTTTTACTAGGAGTATCTGAAAATGTCTCCAAATATAGATTTAATAAATTGAATCACAGATCTACAGAATGTTGGCACTGAAAAGATATGGAGGGAGCAGGTCAAACTCCTCTTTTTATAAATGGAAAAAAATGAGGTTCAGCTACCAATAGAAAGTGACATTTGTCTTTTACAATGTAATAAGCTTCTAATAATCCCCATTATGAATAGTTCCCATTGTTTACAACTGAAGATGGGGGTAAAAGCATATGTTGGTGAAAGACTGTACATTCAGAGATGAAAGCTGAATCTTAGACAAAATTAGATGTTCATAATGCTTTTGAGTCCTGAAAAACAAAAACTTATCATATTGGCAGCATACAAAAAATACTGAAGAGAAGTTTTTTGGTCATTTAAACTGCCAAGTTTAAATTTAATTTTGCAAGCTAATAAGTTTAAATTTTCATTGGGACATGCTTGTTGAAAAATTGAAGATGAAGACTCATTTAACTTTATCATTCTTCCTTATTTAAAAAATTGCCTTATTTTTTTTTAGTTTTTTATTTGAAGTATTTTACTTTACTTGAGAAAGCATGCTCCATTGTTTAGAGAGGCCAGCGTTGTGGTAGTGAGATCTTGCGAATGAAGTTGCCTAAATTCATATTTGAACACAGCAGCTTGCTTCCTGAGTGATCTTGGACAACTTAACTTCTCTGTGCCATAGTTTCCTATAAAATAAGAATAAGAGAGTTGCTTCTTCATGACAGTGGTAAGGACGGGTCGAAGTAATGTATAGAATCTACTTGGAAGGCTTCCTGGCACAGAGGAAGGGCCATGTACTTAGTTACAGCTATTATTATACTATATCTGGTTTTATAATCCAGTTAAATCTTGATTCTTGCTGATTTCATCTCTTAAAAAATTCTAAATATAAACTCTAAAATGGAAACTCTTAAACTTCATAGTTGTAGCTAATTAACACATAAATCTCAACCAAGAAACACACAGTGGACACCAGTTAGCTGCAGACAACTGTGATTCTTTCTGTCCTGCACAGACCCTAAGCTGTCACTACCTTCACTTCTGAAATCAAAGGCAAGCTAAGGAATAGAGCTTTAAATCTTGGCCTCATCAGGTGCTCAGACCATGGCAGGGAAACAGTTTACTGTTCACATGTGCATTTTCAAAAAATAGTATTAAAACGAACACTGTACATATTTTGTTGTGTGTTTGACATCGTTAACAGAAAAGAAAAGGAAAAAAAACAGGAAAAAACCCATGCATTTACAAACAAGGAGGCTATGTCTGAAATTTTTTTTTTATATTATGTTTAGGATTTACTGACCAGTTAGGAGAAATATCATTTCATTGGTGTAATCCCTTGATTGACTAAACTTGTTTTTTTAATTAGGAAGAAGAGCGTGTTCCCTTTACCACCTGGGGAAAGTGTATACATATATCCCTTTGTGCAAGTGCTCTTTTTCTGGGTAAGAACCTGCCACAGACTTTTAAAATCTAATGTGAAATGCTGAGAAAACTGAAAGTCAAGCTGGGAACTATGTAGTCTCATAGAGGAAACTTTTTCCAGAGAACATCTGAGCCAATGCAGGGCGCCGCTCTGGAGGTTCCACAGTCTCTTCTGCTCACAGTGCTTCCCCCAATTCTTTTCACCTCATTTGTTCAAATCAGATCAGTGGTTTAGGATTCTCCAGGGTCTGATTAAGAGACCAGATGGAGGCATTAAATTTCTAAAATTTTCCAAGTGTAACAACCTAGGTAAAATGTCTAAGAATAGCCTAACAAAAGGATAGTAGGAACTATCAAAAAATAAAAGTAAAAACTACTGAAAGATATAAAAGGTGCTTTAATCACATGATTCTAGATTAAAAGATCATATCTCCAAAATATCAGAAGTTATAAAATTGATTTGGGTTTATTGTGAATAAAATCATATTAGTAATATAAAAATTAATAAGATAATGAGAGTTTTACTAGTTCAAGAATAGCCAGATTATAAAATAAGGCAGGAAGTCCAGATATGGGCTCTGATATCAATAATAATTTAATATAAGAGATGGAAGGCATTACAAATCAGGGAGATAAATAAAGGTTATTCAGTGAATGAAACACTTGTTAGCTACTTGGGGGAAAAGAAAAGATTGAAATCATACAGTGAACCATATATTGTGATAAATTCCAGAAACATTTAAAAAGTAACACAATTAGAAAAAAAACTACAAATAAATATGGATGAGTATACAACCTCTAGATGGACAGTAAGTATCAGAGGAAATTATACAAAGATTTCCATGCATCAGAGCATCCTAATTTTAAACAAAACACCAGAGAATGTTATTTGCTTACAAATCCGACAAGGGGCTAATTCCTTCAATACATAGAGAGTTCAGATCACTTCAAAGGTAACATCAAATTATCTCAGAAGCGTAGAAGGCAGAGAAGATGAACACACATTCGCAAAAGAAAAAATAGATGTCACACTTCAATGGTAATTCACTCAGTGCACATCAAAATGAAATAGTTTTCCACTTCTCAAGTGACACAACTCTGTTTATGAGGATGAATTGCCAGTGATCACCAATCCCATGCCTAGGTTACTGGATAATTTTTGTGAAGTATGGTTGATTTACAATGCTGTGTTAATTTCTGGTGTACTCCTCAAGCCTTCTTAGAAAGCAGTCTGGCAGTTGATATCAAGAGTCAAAAATATTCATATGTTTTAATCCACTAATTCAGCTTTGAAAAACTTTTAATCAGGAATTATTTCAAAATGGCAGGGAAAAGTCAGTATGGATGCAAGTCACAGACATACTTTTATATGTGTATATATATATATAAAATCTCAGCCAAAATATTCTTCCAACTCTTCACAAAGTAGAATAGTATGCAGTCATGAAAAAGTGTGTCCATGAAAATATTTTATGACATGTCAAAGTGTTGCGCTTATGATAGATTGGAGAATTAAATTAATATATAAAATGATTTGTAATATACAAACAATGCACCATTCTGAAGGAATTATGTCTATAGGTTGAAGCATTATTCTTATTTTATTTTTTATTCATTTTCAGAGTTGGAGTCTTTTGATTGTAGGTGACAAAATCAATCTCCAATGTGTTTAAACAACAACCAAGAAATGGGGATCCATGGGATTTATTGGTTCCTGTAAATGAAAACCTCAGGTCTGAGGTCTGGCTTCAGTCAAGGAGAGATACTCTAGCCCAGATGATGTCAAGGGCTGCTTTTGTCCTGTCTTCATTCTGTGTCCAAAGATGTCTCAGCATGATGCTTCTAGGCACGCAGTATCCCAGATCATCCATCCAAACCAAGACAGGTCTCTTTTGGCAGCTTCCTCTCTTGATAGAAGAAGCTTATGTTTCACATGGGCACCAGCATGTATCTCCTCACATAATAGTGGCTCTTCCTGGGTTATTTGCCAATTCTCCAATCATGTGCAAGGCCAATACAATGAGGGGTATTATTTGTCTTAAACCAACTGAGATCTACTTCTGGTGCTTCAGAAAGAGTGGGTCAATCGAGGTTAAATCACAGGACTAAAAACAAAAGGGAGGTTATTTATCCTAAAGCAAGTTCTGGGTCCTCTTCTAAGATTGGGGACAGATCCAGGACAGCAGTTCTGTCCACTACTGAGTACTTTCAAATTTTCTTTAATGAGCAAATGTTAAATTTATGATCAGAAAAGATGATAAATAAGAAGAAACTTGAGGAAGGAGAACGGAAAGCTTTCCTGTTTCTTAAGAAATAGTGAACCCATTAAGTGCTTGGAAGAAAAATGGAAATGTGTCAAGTTTGTAAAAGTTCTGAAATGAATTAGAATTGATTTTACAGACCATGTAGGAGACAGTGCTATACAGTTAGTGTGTCTTTGGGCTCTTTGAGTATTTCAGTACTTTCACTTAATAGTTGCTTCATTTGGGGCAAATTGCAACATCTCCATGTGGCTCTATTTCCACATCTGTAAAAGAGATATAATATTACCTTCCCCACAGGGTGATTGTGAGGATTTTGAAAAATAGATGTGTGCTGAAGCAATAGTAAGTATTTACGCATTCTTAACTATTATGTTTACTTAATACATAATTAAAAATTACTATGCAGACTTTTAAAAAATGCATACTATTTAAATGGCCTATATGAGCTGTACAAGAGAGGAAGGCTTAATATACCTTCTATAATACATTTTTCTCAGCCTTAACTAATTTTCACATTTAATCACAAACACACCAAAAAGTTATTCCTTTCACAAGCATGAAGACTTAACTGTGAAGAAAAGGATGATGAAAGAGAGTAGAGGAGAAAATAAAATGCTTTCTCTACAAACTGATGGCTTAAAAACTAAGAAAAAACACCTTTTTAAGACTTTGGTCACCATATTCATAGCTTATACTTAGGTAGAGTTTTTCACATGCCTGCGGTTAATGTTCCAATTGTTTTCACAATTAGTAAATAATTGACTCATCACAATAGTCCTATAAATTGCTATTATTATCTCCCCATTATATGGGTGAGGAGATTGAAGCCCCTAGAGGTTAAGAAATTTGCACAAGGCCCCACAGCTAGCATCAGAGCTGGGATCCAGATGCAGGAGTGTGGCTCCAGGAGGGGCTTGTAAACACTCCCTCTGCTCTCCCATGCAGGTGCAAGCCAGCCGCCTGCTATTACTGTAAATAACATGATGTGGTTCACTTAGTCCTGAAATTCACATTCTTTGTAGCTTTCTCTCTGGGGCACCCATCAGGAGCAGCCAGGGACACTGAGTACATGCTTCTGGACTATGACCAAGAAGGTAGATGGAAGGAAAACTGTTTAAAAATGGGATCTTTAATGTTCATTCTTCAGTGGCCAGAAAAAAAACCTGCCTAGTGAGGAACTGAAACCCTATTAGCCACGTGCAAATTTTGCTTCAGACACCCCCGCTGCCCTTGGGTCCACACAGTCAAAACTACTGTGGATTAGGGACATGAATCTTGTGCAAATGCAGGGAGTAGGAATACCTGCCATTTCAAGATCTCAAGGAGTATGAAAAGCATGTGAAGCTTTCATCAGCAGAGACCTGCTGTCACTCCCACTATTTCCCTCAGGGCATGTCCACAGCTTCACTGGTCCTATTCAGAATGAAGACGACAGCTAGCACCTGCTGACCCCTGAATCAGTGATAGGTTCTCCCTTGAAAGGAAGCATATCCCCTTCATGGGTTACAACTAGTTCATAACCTAAGTAATTCTACAGATGTAGAAGGGCTACTTTCATTTGTTCTGCTATCACAGACTTCCCTCCAAAAGATCATGCCACCAGTTACCCCATTTTCACCCATTAAAATATACTTAACAGGCTTCCTTCTTTAGTGCAGTTTTAGGTTTACAGAAAAATTCACAGAAAGTGGAGTTCCCATATATTCCCTATGCCCTGCACACAGCTGCTCCTGCTGCCAGCGTGTTACATTAGTGGATGCACTCATTCTTTTTGACATCTTTCATTCCTCCTCCCCTAAAATTTAACATGACTGATATTCACGTCTCTTATGGCATTTACGTGCGATTTATATCACTTCTCACGTTTATGTGAAGTTTACAACACATGCATGTTTTCTGTTTAAGCTGGGTTGGGGGCAAGTTTTCTGTGTAAAAATACGATCATTAGTGAGTCTCATGCTGCTGGGTTCTTGGGTTGTCAGGTCCTGTTAACCATTGTTTCAGTTATTGGGATCATTGTCTACGGACTTTCAGTGTTCATTGTATTTCCTGCAAAACTTCCCAAGAACCTGAATGGAACAGACCCAATCCAAAAGTACCTGACTGTGCAGGTGGGCCACGCCCATCACTGCTTCCCATATCAGTTTTATCATCATGGTGACCCTGAACGCCATATATGAGAAAGTGGCAATCATGATGACTGACTCTGGTAAGCTCCTCCTGCAGCTGAGATAATTTCTACACCAGTTTTAGAACCAGGTCAAAACAGAGACTATCTTTTAGGCACTTCAATTGCAGTACATTACAGTCTTTAGTTAACTTCAACTGCAAACCTATTTTCTCTAGCCTATATGAGAAGTGAATTAGCTCCATTTTTGCATTAGTAAAAGGGACAAAGGAAGCTTTAGAATGTCCAAGCTCTGTGTAAATATGTCAGTGCTTAATAATAATTTCAATTACATTAGATAATGTACCCTGTTGTTGAAAGTAAATAGTCTCTGTATTGCAAATAAGTGGAAGAGGGTCGTGGTTCCAGTGGCAGATTTGCTTGCGTGTTACGGAGAGGACAAGTAATCACACTGTTATGTGTCTTCCCCCCATGCTGTTCCTGTTAGTGTAACTCCATTCTCATCAGCTGCAGCTTCTATAATAAATGTTTCTTCTCTCTGGCTTGTATCCCACCCAGCGGCTTAGCGGCCTAAGTTAAGTGCTTCCAACACATTGCATGTGGCTGGGTGGTCCTCCCAGTGGTCTGCTCAGTGGTCATCTTCTGAAAATACTAAGACCAATTCAAATTCTGAACTAGGAGGATGACCCGTTTTATGTTCCCCAAATGCTTCTAGCAAGTTGCCCCGTGTTTTGTTTGTCTTCTTCAATAGTCCTACCTTACTGCCTTTCAGGGAGACAAGAGAATATTATCTAGCAGGATGTTTAGAAGTAGCTTTCTTTCAAATTACACCTAACAGAGGACAGTTCTTGCCCATTGGATACTGTTGTGCTTATAAATTTTAAGGAACAGGTGACTTTTTTTTTTTTGCCTTGTGGGATATCACTTTCTTAGTGGGAGAAACTCTTACAACAGTGTGTACAGTTGGAATTAACATAGTGGATATGTTAAGAAATTCAAAACAGCTGGTATGAAAACAGTGTGAATTGTGTGTGTGTATGTGTGTATATATGTATATATATATATATATACACACACACACACATATTAAATGTGTTAACTCATGTGTCCGTGGCTTTGAATAGGGTCTCAAAGCCGTTCACAGTTTTACAGACTTACCTTTTCTTTATTCTAGCTGCAGAGCTCCCAAGGACCAGACTGACTATGAGAACAACCCAGCCATGAAGGTGTTCTTGTTCCATTTTGTCAACTACTACTCCACGTGTTTCTACATCACATTCTTTAAGGGCAGATTTGTGACTTATCCATGAGATCTGGTGTATTGGCTGTAAAAATACAGAAATGAAGAGGTGTGAATACAGCTATGTGTTCTGACAATCTAACCTGTTTCAGGTTTTCTCTTAGTTGCCCAATGAAGAGTGTCTTTACTCTCTGCTCCTTAGATTTTTTTAGGCATAAAATAATGACTTTATTTCATGTTAGAACTATCTAAAATTTAAATGAGATTTTCTTTCTAATATTCCAGTGTGACCCATGTGATGTCTCCTTGAACTGATGACACAGCTGACAATAATCATGGGAGGACAGCCCATCTGTAATAACATACAAGAGGTGTTAATTCCGTGAGTACTCAGTCATGTGATCTTGGGTGGGTGAGAATGGCCCACCCACCCACATCATTTTCCTGCATGCCCATCTCTAGAACAGTGGAGACTCTCTGCTTATTAAATCTCTCCAGATAAGATGATCCAGCCAAAAGTATAAACGTACCTGATGTTTAATAACTATGTTTAAATACCTTCCTTTTTATGTTTAACATAAATCCCCAAGTGCTATAGTCTCTGCTTATTAGCCCACCACTGGGGACTGACTGATCAGAGCCCATTGAGAGATGGCCCTTTTTGGGGCCATGAACTTAGTTTTCCCACAATTTCCTGCAAATTTCTCCTCCTTTTATATATGCATTTAAAAATCCATAACAGGAATTTGTTGAGTGCCTAGTATGTGCTAGTCACTGTATTAAATGTTGTACATATATGTATGTGTGTGTGTGTGTGTGTGTGTACAAGTTAATCACCCAAACAATCCTTATTCTTATCTTCCTTTTGCAAATGAAGATCCTGTGGCTTAAAGAGGGTAACTGATATGCCCAAGCTCTCATTGCCAATAAGAGACCACTGTGGGACTCAGATGTAAGACACTATCTCTCTGAATCCATGTTCTTCTAAGAAGAGACTCTCTTAGGGTCCTAAGGCACAGGGTTACATAAAGTTTTAAGAGACACTTGTCTAAAATAATAACAACAGAGGTTTTGACTTACTGTTCTCTTCCTAAAATGAGAAAAGCAGATGTTAGCAAAGGTCACACTGTCCTTTTGATTTTCACATAAGCCCAATCCCACATCAAAGTGGACAGTCCAGTGTTATCTGCAATTTCTGAACATTTCAAGGAGCTTACTCTATTCACTTTCTGTTGCTGTTGTAACAAGTATCCCCAAACGTCATGGTAGTAGGAAGAGAAAAGAAAAAGTCTCTACTAAACAACGCAAATTTAAACTTGTAGTTTTCTTGAATGCAGAAGCCTGCTGAAGTAAAAGTGTTGGCACGGCTCTTTCTGAAGGCCTCAGGGGAACCTGTATCTGACTTTTCTGGATTCCAGAGACCACCTGCGTCTCTTGGCCTGTGACCTCTTTTCTCATTCTCAAGGTCAGCATGGTTGTGTGCCTCTGACTCTGAACCTGTGGTCAGATCTCCTCTCCTCTCTCCCCTCTTCTGCCTCTTTCTTCCTCCTTTAACGACCCTGGTGATTACACTGGGCCCAAATCTATAATCCAGCTGGTCTCTCTTAGAGTCGACTGGTTAGCAACCTTAACCACATCTGCAACCATAGGCCCCCTTTGCCAGGGAATCTGACCTCTTCCTATGTTCTGGGGATAAGGACATAGACATATTGGGGGGGAATATTTTTCTGCCTACCACACTAACCATTTTAAGATAATTTCTGGCTTTGAGTTTCTGTTTTCATGAAACTGTTGAACTCTCTTCTGTCTTGCCTTCCACACCAGCATTCTGCTCCTGGCCAACCTAACTGCAGAGCTCGCCCCTCTCTGTGGTGTCCCCCAAAACCACTTACACAAGCAGGTCTTACTGTTGTTTGGAGAATGGGGGAGAAATTCAAACAACTTGAATTTTGAAATAAAAAACCTCCATCATTTTAAAATCTTCCATGCCACTATAAAAATATTTATTTTTTTAACTTTGCTTTTTAATTTTTAAACTATTTTAAACTTTGTAACTTTTTTAAACTTTATTTTTTCTTATCATCCTTCATTGTAGGCTCCAGAAACCTGCTCTTCTGCCCACCGCATCCAAGTTCCCTTTCATTGTTTCTCCTCCCTTCACTAACCTTCCTTCTCTCTAGCTTATTACCAAGTTTCTGTCCATTCTCTTTATAGGGCAGTTAAATTATTTTTTCTTTCTTTCTTTCTTTCTTTCTTTCTGTTTTTGCAGAGTGAACACCTTTGCGTGTCAGTGTGTCCTTCCACATTTCTTCATAATGGCTTCATCTTTCAGCTTCAGTATGGATTACTGGGGTCTGTCTCGAAACAAAGGCATTTCCCTTGTCCCCCAGCTCACCACGCCCCTCAAAAAAAGATTCTGATCTTCGCTGTGAAATGAATCTTCTTTTTCCCTACTGTGCAGTAGACAATCCGTACCCTGAGCTCACAGTCAGATATTTCCAGAGAAGTAAAAGTAGGTCATGTGCAAATAATACTACTTTTCTCTGTGAAAAGAAATACAGCAGATAGAGGAAATACTTAACTCAGATTACTCAAAAGCATTTCCTAAAGGAAATAAGTAAATTATTTAACAATAAATTTTGTTGAATCTGGTTATCTGTGAGCTATTTTTACCAATCAAGGAGGATATATTTCCTAAACTGGTACTGAGCAATTCATGTGAAATGAAACTTGCTCACATGAACTAGTTTAAAGTAAAGGATGCATTATAGTATATGTGGTCTGTTTATACCTTCGCTTAAATAAGCACATTGTTCTAGGTTCCAGTGAGCTGAACTTTGCCTCCATGTATTTCTACTATGGGCTAAAATATTTAGGGAATTTATTTTGAATTTTGTTTCCCTTTTTTGAAAACCAGGAATTCTGAATTGTAGCCAAGTTCAAGGGTGGCTTGTTTTTTCCTCACTGCCACTTCTCTTTGTATAAGTGCAGTTTCCTTCTTAATTTTTCATATAAAATCCTACCATACCAAAGATCTATCAATTACTCTTGCTGCACCAAAACTATACCCATTCTCAAAAATACATAGGAAGGGAAAAGAAAACTTATCAAAATTAGCTACTATTTTCATGCTATTTGAATATGTCTAAAGGAACATAATGAAATGAATTTCACCATATCTCACCTGCCTCCACCCCCCAATCCCATGTGGGGTTCTTGAGTAGGATTCTGGGAGCAAATGAAGGAAAGTGATGCCGTGATCCAGGCTCCCTCTGGGGTCTTCCCAGCACTTGGATTGGCACTGGTATAAAGTAGGTCTCAGTCCGAGCCAGCTGAGTGAGTGAGTGACTCACAGGCATCGAATGTGTAAAATCAGTGAATTAACAGCATTCTTTGTAGGACTCAGAGAATAAGCTGAGTGCCCTGTGGCCTTCCCAGCCTCACATACTATTTTGATGTTGGGGTCATTTCTGGGAATGTTATTCTGTACTGGACAAAAGGCTAGTACAATTCCAGGGTTAAGCAACTTTCCTAGGGAAATTTTATGATAAAATATTAAGAAAAATAGTTAAATGCCCCAAATGACATAGCATTGTCCTTTGGTGTTTACATAATGTATGGCTGTAATTTTCTTACTTTATATGTTTTCTACATTTTCCACTATGTGTATGCACTACTATATAATAAGAAAAACAAATGTTTAAAAGAGAAAATCTCTCTTCTCCAGATATGATTTGGTTAGAGGATGAGTCAGATACATATAATAAGAGAATCTTATTTACATGTGTCCATAATTCACTCTTTAAATTCAGGAACAGGAAACTCAGGAATGAAATAGATTAAGAGAATCAAAGATACTTGTATTCAAGATTAGCAAGTAGGAGTGTCCTCAACAGAAATGGTGATAATCAATAATGCAGGGATTAAATGTGATAATGAAGGTGCAAAGACAACATGAAGTAGAAAATGCCACGTGGCAAGCACAGAGTAAAGGGCAATTTACTATGATTATGCCAATATGTGTGGTCAATTCCCAAGCAAATGATTGTGTAACCCCTGCTAGATGGAGAAAGCTTCCAGCCTTGGCAGGAGAGGGGGGAGGATCCAGTGTCTGTATTTTCTAAAATGTCTACAGTTGCTTCTCATGTGCAAATTGATATCCCTGCACGAGAACCATAACCCAACAGAAAACCCAAAAGACCGAGGACAATGATGGGTGGACGACAGCCCAAGCTTTTCTGCCACAGATGAGTGGTTCCACTCAGGAAGACTGAGCAAGAGGCTCAGAGTCTTAGCTAAGGACAAGCAAGTCGGGACTTCTAATACGACCTAATGCCATCGACAGGGGAGGGCATTTCAGCACAAGAAGGGAGCGCCAGGTGATTTAACATGGAAGTTTCACCCTGGATCCATACAGTGATGGATTTGGGTCCCGGAGGGTAAAAGCCCTGCTTCCCTGTGGCATGGACCGGATTCCAGAAATGCTGAGACAGGAAGTATGAGGCAGAGAAAAATTCCCCCAGGAGAATCCCGAGTCTGGGTGCCAGGGAGGGTGATGGACGAGCGTAGTCCCAGCGCCACCCGCACCGCAGGGCTCCGAGTGGCTGTGGAGCTGCGCGCCCCCGGCCGGACCTCAGACCTGCCTGCAGCGCTCCGGGCTGTGGCCTGGGGAGCGGCTTCAGCAGGAGGCTGGCCCCGTCATTCTCGTAGGTGCTGCAGTGACCCCCACCCCTGTGGCCACAGTGATCCCAAGCCAAGGGTCTAAGTGACTTCAACCCTATTTACAGGTGGCCACAGCCGGATAGCCAGTGCTGCTCAAAAGGAAGATCCCACATGGGGTTTTGCTGTGTCAGGGGGGTTGCTAATACCTGGCCTGCTTTGAATCGTTTCATCGTGACAGCAGTCTGGGCAGTGGAAGTTTCATCTCTCAATTTTATTTCAACTTTTTTTGTTGAAAGTATAGTTGGTTTACAATATTGTGTTAATTCTTGGTGTACAGCATAGTGGCTCATATATATATATATATTCCTTGTCATATACTTTTCCACTAAAGGCTATTAAAAGTTATTGAGTGTAGTTCCCTGTGCTATACAGAAGGATCTTGTTCTTTGAAACAAAAATTACTAAACAAAGTAACAAAGTAAGCAGACTAAACCTAGCCATGTATATGACACAGCTGAGTTTATCTAAGGATTTAAATGTGGTTTTGATCTCCAGGATCTCTTTATCCAAGTATCATATGTACAGTGCCTGTGGAACACTTCTCAGAAAAATGTTCTAAAATCATAATATATAGAGAATAAAGAAGAAAGATAATTATACTGAAAAGCAGATATCAAAATATAGAAATGGGCATTTGTGATACAGTAATATCTGAAATATTGGAAGAACGTGTTGAATAAGAGGATCCTGTGGTGAGTCTACTAACCGCAACATTCTGCCATAGCAGTGAGTGTAAATCATCTTCTGAGATCTGCAACAATTGCATTTTGAATGTAAATAAAGTTAAATAACAAATAAGCCATGAAGTGTGGATTCAGATTCAGGGGTATCTCGAGTCCATATCCCCAGCATTTCCCAGGGCTCCCTGCTCTTCCCCTAATGTCATTGAAAGAATTGGGGAACGTTTGTGAAGCGAAGGGCATGTTCCATTGCAAAGAAATCTCGTAGCAAACCTGGGAGCATGGCCAGTGAAAGGTTAATGCTGAAATTAGAGGCCGTGGGAAACCAAGCAGAGGCAGCTCTTTACAAGTCACATCATATGCTCTGTGTGTGTCTACGTGTGTATGCATACAGACGTGTGGGCATGTATGATGTATACACCTGCCTTTCGTGTGAAGCCGCCTCACTGTCCAAATTTGAAATACATCCAAACGTGCAGTGCAGTCAGCCGAAACTCAGCCAGATGCTAAGTTGTCTGTTGTTGCTCTGTCTCTTCTGCTGAACTCCACGAGTAAACCACGCGCCAGCTGTTGCTTTCAGGGACAACAGCTCTGTAGGCTACAGGTCCATGCCTTGTTTCACTGCCAACTCTGATTTCCTTTCAGGATAAATTGCCATTTGAAAAGGGGGAAGCATTCAGTTGGCCCACAAGCCTCTGAGTGAGGAAAAAACATAACTTTAGAGACAGCTCTGTGGGACAGCATCCAGAAGGGGACAGAGCATTGGGCTGGGAGTCGAGGCTGTGTTTCTTTCAAGCTCTGCACTGAATTTGAGGTGGCATGTCACTTCTTTGTCCCTTGATTTGTTCAGCTTGTATTAGGGTCTTGGACCTGTTCTATCCAACATTAGAGTATCACATTTTTGCTCGGTGACCCTCCATGGCTCCGCAATTCCTTCAAAGGGAAAAATGCCCACATCCTCACGGCAGCCTCTAAGGCTCCACCCCCAAAACCACCACTTATTTCCTATTCACTGTGGCCCACACCAGTCTCCATGCTGTCTGTCCAGCGTGAGGGACCTCCAGGCCTGTGATCACTGTTTCCTCTGCCCCTCCTCTGCCCACCCCTTTGCTTCAGTCTTTGCCTTATTCAAAGGTCACTGCCCCATCCCCACTCCTCCCTAGCACACATTCTTTGCTCTCCTTTATTTTCCTCCACAGCACTTATCACCAGCTCACAGAACCTGTATTTCTTTCTTTTACTTATTTTCTCTGACGACTTTCAGACTGGAAAGGCCATGGTGGATAATAGGAGAGAAGTGGGGGTAAAAAAGACAAATGAGGGAAGGCATCTTCTAAAAGCTAAAATGAACACCTGAAAAGGAGGTAGGAGATAAAGTAGTAGTAGTCGTTACAATTTTGGTAAACCCAAGGCACGTAGTTAGGACTAGTTTTCACAATATTTGAGGGTAGGGAGGCAGCAATAAAAAGAAATTTATCCTGAAAACAAGAAATTAAATTCTTGGGAAGATGATGTGTTCAGCTTGAGATATCAGTAATACCTTTATGACCTTGGTCTGATAATATCCTGCCTTATAATTTGATCTGTTTGACAGCTGGATCATGAATCTAATGATGCCACAGTTTTGGGAGCAGAACAGACCAACCCACGATGGGAACGGGAAAACCATCTGTATCCCATGGGCAAACTGGGGTTATTTTATGAATACCCTGAAATGAGTAAGTCATCAATGGAGATTTCTGTGCTGTCG